>NC_079551.1:15986013-16064033 GCF_015846415.1 Triplophysa dalaica
ATGTGTATCTCGTGTGGGAAAACGGCCCCCAACCATCATGCAATCGCTTGCCACGTCCCTAAATGCAGGGGCCATCAGGTGGCGAGGCCCCCGGGCCCCGTCCAATGTGAAGCTTGCGATGCCACGTTCGGTACCAAGAGGGGCCTCAGTATCCACGAGATGCACGTCCACCCCGCTGTGCGCAACCGGAAACGGATTGCGTCGCTGATGGCGACACTTGGCCCCATTGGGGAGGCGGTGGAGGCAGGAACTACGCGGGCCTCGTTGGTAGGTGACCCGGACGCTTCGACTAGTTCGAAGCGCATGCGAGTAAATGTCTCTATGGATGGTGGAGTTATGCCGCTCCCTCACACAACAACCTCCCGGTCAGAGAGCGGGCTCAAGGTATGTCTCCGAGAGCTCGTTCGCGAAATGATCGATGCATTGGAGGGCGATGACGCGGACAACATCCCAGTCCTAAAAGCTTGGTTGGAAGGCAGCGACCAGTTACCTGCAATGGTCGAGGCAGCAACCTCCTCACTGGTTCAGGGGTTGACTCCTGAAGCAAGAAATGGCTCAGCACCCTCTCGCCGTAAAAGAGGTTGTGTTCCCCATAGTGTTCTGCGTAGACGGCGTAAGGGCCAGCTTCGGAAGGAAGTCTACAGCAGGTGTCAACACTTGTATCAAACTGACCCAGCCCGCCTGGCGGGGGAGATCCTGGATGGAGCGGTTCCGATGAGGTGCCAGATCCCCCTGCATTCGGTATTCAGGGCGTACAAGAGCAAGTGGGAAGAAAAACCATCTTTCCGCGGGCTGGGTCATTTCAGGGCGGGGGAACACGCGGACAACGATCTCCTGGCTGGGCTCATTTCGGAAGAGGAGGTGCTGCTCTGCCTTCGACAAGTGGCGAAGAAATCCGCCCCGGGTCCGGATGGTATCGGTAAGCAGGATTTGCTTGAATGGGACCCTGAGGGTGAGGCCCTCACACGTATGTCCAACATGTGGTGGGTCACCGGAATCATTCCTACACGCCTGAAGAGTTGTCGAACGATACTGCTACCCAAATCAGTGGATCCTAGGTTGGCGAGGGAGATCGGAAAATGGAGGCCGATCACCATTGGATCAATGATTTTACGGGTATTTACTAGGATCCTGTCGAAGCGACTGGCTCCGGCCTGTCCGCTCCACCCTAGTCAGAGGGGGTTCCGTCCTACCCCCGGATGTTCTGAAAACATCGAGGTCCTCCGGGGCATGATCCGTCACTGCAAGACCGAGTGTAGCAGCCCACTCGCAGTGGTATCGATTGACTTCGCTCAGGCTTTTGACTCGGTTTCCCATGAGCATCTGCTCGCAGCGCTCGGAATGATTGGGGTGGACCTACACATGGTAGAGATGATCCAGCAACTCTACAAGGACAGCGTGACGCGTGTCACGGTCGGAGGTGGTGTCACTCCGAGTATAGCATTGAGGGTAGGTGTAAAGCAAGGTGATTCCTTATCCCCACTACTTTTCAACCTGGCCATGGATCCTCTCATCCATGAAGTCGAAAGAGGTGGTAACGGGTATCGTTTCGAAGGTCATTCGGTGTCGAGTCTGGCGTTCGCCGATGACCTCGTGCTGGTAAGCAGGTCCTGGACGGGAATGGCAAATCATCTGAAGGTATTGGACTCCCTTTGTCAAGTGACTGGCCTTAAAGTCAATCTGAGGAAATGCTTCGGCTTCCTCGTCCGGCTTGCAAGGGCGCGTACACGATCAATGACTGTCCCCCATGGGTTCTGGGGGGTACGGCCCTGCAACTGTCAGGCCTCGAGGAATCTTTCAGGTACCACGGGGCCCAATGCAATCCTTGGGTTGGGATTGTTAAGCCGGATCAGGCCAGTATTCTTGACAAGTGGGTGAGACGTCTGGCGGCGTCTCCACTTAAACCATCTCAGAAAGTGACACTGCTTAACCGGCACGCGAAACCCCGACTCCACTACCTGGCCGATCATGCCGAGCTCGGATTGGCCGCTCTAAACCGCATGGACAGGATCATCAAGGGCGCCGTGAAGGAATGGTTGCACCTTCCACGGTCAACTTGTGATGGGTTATTATATGCAAGGAACCGGGATGGTGGCCTGGGGATCTGCAAACTCGCCCGACAAACCCCGGCAAACAAAGCGAGAAGATGGTTACGGTTGTCTATATCCTCAAACGAAGTGGTGAAAGCGTTGGCTACCAGCGACTGGGCGAAGGATCATTTCAGGCAATTGTGGCGGAGGGCAGGGGGGGGCGATGATGAGATTCCACAGTTGGGACTGTGGAATGTGAACGCAAATGGAGACGAGCCCTGCCCGCTGACGCCTGCCTGCCCGCTGACGCCTGCCTGCCCGCTGACGCCTGCCTGCCCGCTGACGCCTGCCTGCCCGTGGCCGTGTGATTGGAGGGCCGATGAATTCCGTAGGTGGACAGAGCTGCCTGTTCAGGGCAGGGGAATTGCCAAATTTAAAGGTTGCCAGGCAAGCAACAATTGGCTGAGAATGCACAAGGGTTTCACCGAGCGCTGCTTCATTGCGGCGCTGCAGGTGAGAGCGAACGTGTACCCCACAGCGGAATCCATAGTCCGAGGAAGGCCCAAGACAACAACAGCCTCATGCAGACTCTGTTCGTCGCGGTTGGAATCGGTTTCTCACATTCTCGGACAGTGTCCCCGAATGCAATCTATGCGGATATTGAGGCACCACAAGATCTGTCGTCTCCTGGCGACCGAGGCTGAAGGCCTGGGATGGGAGGTCCGCCGAGAATGGCCGTTCGAGACTGCTGGCGGAGAGTCACGACGGTTGGACTTGGTGCTCATTCGAGGTTTGGAAGCTCTGGTCATTGATGCCACGGTGCGGTTCGAGTCCGACCCGAACACGCTCCGTGGTGCGGCAAATGAGAAGGTTCGATACTAGAGCCCCCATAAAAAGTTGATCGCCCGGACGCTGGGAGTAAGGGAACTGCAGAACTTTGGGTTCCCCCTGGGGGCCCGGGGTCTGTGGTACCGTGCCAATGAGCAGGTCTTGGAAGCTCTGGGTATGGGACATCCTAGGGCTAGATCGTTCGCTGAGCTGGCTTGTAGGAGAGTTCTTCTCTACTCGCTGGACATTTTGCGGGCCTTCGCCAAACTATGCGCACAGCAGCCATGACGTGGAGGTAGTGGACGGTGACGGACGATGCAGTGTAACGGAAGTCATCACGAGGCGCTAAGAGGGGTCACACCAACCCCAGGCCTCTTTCCGAGATTGGGGGTCCGCCCCCGATCAGGGCCATGTGGTGAACGGCTCAGTAGTAGATATGGTTTCTCCTTTGCGTGTTCCGGTTCGGGATTCCTACTTCCTGTAATGGGGAGGTGGACTCGGGGCGGTCGACGTGAGTACGGAGGAATCTTGCCTCTAACTGCGGGGCGGCGGGAAGGGGTGTCCCCCTTCTGTTCCTCCCGGTTCGGCTCTCCTCCCTGTTGCCGGGGGGGGGGGGGGGGTCGGGGCGTGCACCTCGGGGGGCGCCTCGGACCGCCGTTTCCTGTGGGGCCGGTCGGGCACTTGGTCTTTCTACTCCGCTGTCAACAGGTGGTGACCTGGCTCTCCGGAGCGGAAATAGAACAAGAGTGGGTGGCTGAGGTCCGGCCGGTTGAAACAGCCTCTGAACAAGCCGGTTTAAACAGCAACCATCTTCTAGATGCAGGGTGATGTGACTGACCAAAGTGGCTGTGGTTTCTCTCCTAGGACACGGGAGCGGAGTCGCGGCGGCGGAGGTTAAGTCCACGACGGTATCGGACGACTTGGGACAGTGGGACCTCGTTATGATTATAACTACGGAGCGGGCTCAAATATGCGCCGGTAAAACGTTTCCGGCGCACTGAGTTTATGTTATTTTGCTTGTGCTGTGTTAACTATCTTAGTGACTGGATTTTCATGGTTTAAAACTTAAAATGGAATCCCCAACAATGAGTGAGTAAAAATTTCAAATATTTAGAAGTTTCTTTAAATATACTGCAAATGTAGGTAAAGTTAATCATTTCTTATTATGTGCTCTTTATCTTTTGGTTCCAAAAAGCTACCTGTTAGCTAGCTTTTAGCATCTCACAACTTTCAGAACCCAATAGTGTTGAACATTAATTTTTTATTGTGTAGTCACATTACCCACAATGTATAGACGCAAACTGTGCGTTTTGCCTTTCCGCCAACTAGGCCTTTTTTATACACATGTTAAAAAACACCAAAACAGAGCGGATTTTCAGTTTGCCAGTGGAATTCAGCAGTGTTCTTTATATTTTTAAGAAATTCTCCTCATTAAAGTCACATATGCACCGAAACCATAGGCAGTCACAAACACAGGACACACATAGGCATCCACAGGCTGTATTCCACTGTCAGCTTCCAGGGTGTGAATTTGTGGCTAGTAATTTTTCAGAGCTGTGCATACACCTGCGGATTCATATAAGAGATGGTAGGAAAGTCGGTTGCCCCATTGAAGGTTGCTTGAAATATTTCAGACTGAACATCTTTCACCACTCATTTATCACAAAAGCATTAGCAGTCAGGTCCAAAGCAGCAGTTTATCTCCTCACACAGTGTGATACAGCAGCAATAGACAGACAAGTTAATACTTCAGATCAGTCGCTCAATGTTGAGGTATCATCAACATCGTCAATTGAGAGTGATATAGATACATTACATGAAGAGCCATTTTTACATGATCTGGCTATGTTTTACTTGAAGATGCAGGCAAAAATGTTGTTGCCTGCCAGTACATTTCAGTCTATTATTGCATCAATCACTATTATTATCTAATTTCTAAGAAAACTTCCACAAAGATGTCAGTGGAAAATGAGCTAAACCTACCAGCCACACCACAGCTAATCATGCTGGGTAAGTAGAAATATGTAGTCAATAAATTGTTAAGATGTTTTTGGGGTTTTGATGGTGAGCCTCATATTTCAGGAGATACACTTCTGACTTCATCAAAGTGGATGATCAGCATTGAGAGGAAAGTGACACATTGCATTGATGAGGAGCTAGGTTTTGCTGCAGCACTCTGTTCTTTTTGCTTGCTTTTATGTTTTTAATATTGAGTACCAAGAGTCAGCCAGTGTCCCACTAGAGCTCAAATATTTTTGCAGCGACTCAGCGAATTTGAGTGGAAAACATGTAATTAAGTAATTGCAACCAATATTTATTAATACAATTATTGTTACGCATAAAGAGGTAATTCAATTTGTGCCGAGTTACTACCAGTTTGGAACAACATGCTAAACCAAATCTACAAATGATTGGTATTGTTTTTGTTTTGATTATTTATGTTTTTTAATTTCATTTAAGATTTGTTTGTGTAAAATTGTAGGTGAATATTTCAGTTTTTTGGTTACATGTTTTGTTGTGACTACTATTTAATTTGCAAAGTTGTGTTGAAAATATGTTTAATGAATTTATACGTGACAAAATTTCTGTTGTTTATTTATATAATTTCTATAATGTAGAAGAAAATAGAATGTATTTGGTAAACATTTTGACTGATCTTTGCCATACATTTCTATATACACACCCATATCTACAATACAGTGTTCTATATTTTCCTTTTATTTTATTTATACTTATTTATACTTTGCTATACACTAGCAGTGGATGTTTTATTTCAGAATAACATTCAGTTTTGTTGAATTATGTGATTTGTTTAATTGTCGTACGTAATTATGGATTTTCTTGTGTTTTGTATGCATGTTTTGCTAAAGTAATAAATTACATTTGTTGAAACCTCTTGAATTTCTTTGTCTTTTTAGAAGATAATACCAATAAATAGAATTGCAATATTTTTGAGGGAGCAGAATGACTACAATATTTAATACACAGAATGTATATTTAGTATTCTACTGGGATTGTGTTCCATTACAGTAAATAACTATCACTCCTCTTGCCAGTTAATAGCTGTTATTCTTGATTTACAGTAAAATACTGACAAACTGTTGCCAGTTAGTCACCGTAAAGTCTCAGTTACAGTAAACTATACATTACAGTAAGTAGCTGGCAACTGTGTTGCCAGTATTTGACTGTAGAAATGCCTGGAAAGGCTTTAACATTGTAGTCTAATAAGATTATTAATTAGACAGGAACCATCCAAATACATAGGTTTTAATTAACTCCTTGACTCGGCCCATCAGCTCCATGGCAGTCTTGCAGACCTTTAAATGTTTAAAACTATATAACAGAATTATTAAATAAATAAAATTTCATCCTAGATGCACTGTAAACAAAAACGTGTGAAATCTACAGTAATTCACTGTGTTCATGCACTGGAAATAACTGTATTAGGGGTCACAGTTTATTACTGTAGTTTCAATGAGAAATTACAATACTGGTCAAATATTGTGAAAATCACATTAGAGGAGTGTGCTAGAAAAAACGACTTTGTTAACCTAACCAACACTGGCCTGTGGTTAATCACAACAATTGAGGATGAATGTTCATAGTTCTAAATTATAAAGGGTTTAAATAATTAAATAAGATATTTTCCTTATTGGAAATCTTGGAATTGAGAAACTTTTGTGTGATATTCATGGCACCTCTGAAATGGAACATTATGCAAAACAAAGTACACTGTTAACAATTTCCTTGTATTTTTACAGTAAGTTACTGTATTTTGATTTACTGTACTTTACTGTAATATATTATTACAGTACAAAACATATTACTGTAGAACTACAAAACAGTATTTTACTGTATTAGTATTATACTGTAATTTGCTGTAATACCTATATTGCCACATAATTACTATTTAATTACAAAAAATAGTATATATCATAGCTAGTTTAGATATAAATCTATAATTATTCATATTACAAAACTGCTATACTTGACATTATAATTCAAAAGACAATCCAAGCAATGTTTGCATCAAACATATTTTTTATTGAATAATTTCATTGAATCAAATTATTAAAATTTGATTTATTAAAATATAAGAAAAAATTAAACAGTTGAAACAGTATCAAGTTGTGAAAATGTATGGGTTCTACTTAAATGAGAGGAAAAGATTGACCTAACCTGGAAATATTTAGCACAACCTATGTAAGGACAGATCACATTTCAAAGTGTGCAAACAGACTGAAAAATCATCCATCCATCCATTTTCTGCCGCTTATCCGGGGCCAGGTCGCGGGGCAGCAGTCTAAGCAGGGATGCCCAGACTTCCCTCTCCCTAGACACTTCCTCCTGCTCTTCCGGGGGGACATGGAGGCGTTCCCAGGCCCGCCGGGAGACATAGTACCTCCAGCGTTTCCTAGGTCTTCCCCGGGGTCTCCTCCCGGTGGGACAGGGTTAGGGAAGGCGTCCAGGGGGCATCGGAAAAGATTCCCGAGCCACCTCAGCTGGCCCCTCTCGATGTGGAGGAGCAGCGGATCTACTCTGAGCTCCTCCCGAGTGACCGAGCTTCTCACCCTATCTCTAAGGGATCGCCCAGCCACCCTGCGGAGAAAGCTCATTTCGCCCGACTGTATCCGGGATCTTGTCCTTTCGGTCATGACAGACAGCTCATGACCATAGGTGAGAGTAGGAACGCAGATTGACCGGTAAATCGAGAGCTTCGCCTTGCGGCTCAGCTCCTTCTTCACCACGACAGACCGGTGCAGCGACTGCATTACTGCAGAGGCTGCCCTGATCCGTCTGTCAATCTCCCGTTCCATCCTTCCCTCACTCGTGAACAAGACCCCCAGATACTTGAACTCCTTCACTTGAGGCAGGAACTCTCCACCTACCTGAAGTGAGCAAGCCACCCTTTTCCGACTGAGAACCATGGCCTCAGATTTGAAGGTGCTGATTCTCATCCCAGCCGCTTCACACTGGGCTGCAAACCGTCCCAGTGCATGCTGGAGGTCCTGGTCTGATGGGGCCAGCACGATGACATCATCCGCAAAGAGCAGTTACAGTTACCTTGTTACAGCAGAGGTTAAAATTACATATTATTGTCCTAAAAGACACACTTTGCCAAATGTAGACCTATCAACAAAAATGACACGCTGTCAACACTATTATGCTTATTGTAAAACAGACTGTGTCACAGTTGCACTAAGTGCTAACATTACACTTGAGGAGAGCTCAGGAAAAATGAGGGACTTGGTAATTGATGATTCCATACTGCCCAATCTGTCAAAAGTAGTAAAGGGAAATATGTTTGACCCTGACCTATTAGTAGCGCAGATGCTCAGTGAAGGAGAACATGTAAATATAACATGTAAACAAAATCATGTTATCAAGGAAGCTTTTCTGCCACACCCTGAAAGGGGTTGTTCTACATGGACAATCAGATGATAGTTTGGCACAGGCATCTGGAGATATTCTGGATACTGTCATGCTTGAAGTTATTTGAAAGTGCCAGGGATGATAAAGTGGGGCAAGAATATGACGTGTCATCAGTGGTGTCCAGCAAATTCATGGAAGCATCAGGTAAAAGTGATGTGGTGCCACAGGCACTGGGCCAAACAGCAAGTTATTTAAAAGAGGGCAGCAATGTGAAAACAGTTAAACAAACTAATAAAAAGAGCTTAAAAGTATGCAATGTCAAGTTGCATTGGGCAAGTTTACTTTTATTGCTTCTGTGTTAATAGTTTAATGGTAGTTAAATATAATCATTTTCAAACATGTTTAAAGTGTAAATACATATGTATGGTTATTTACAATTATTGCTAGTATGGTGTGGTTTAATATTAATTAAATTTGAGTGGTGTAGATGTTTGCTGTATTGTAAATTATTTATTATAGAAAATAATAATTTTGAAACATGTTTTAAGTGTAAATACTTATGTTTGTGAAGAATAATTGCTAGTGTTAATGTGGTTTAATGGTAGTTTGATATTGTTTATTTTTTTGCTGTATTTTAAATTATTATTTGTAGTAAATACAATTTAAAACTAAAGCTGCAAGCAGCATTTAAGCAGGTTTCGAGAATTTGCGCCATTCAATGCAGCCATGCAACCACGAACAGGCTAAGGGGTCAAACCCCAACGAACCCGCTACGGATCAAAGTCCCACACACACAGAAAAATGATAGAAATTATCAGTATCAGCTCAAAGAAGCGTTGCATGCATACACACTCATGACTAGCTGTTTTCTCTCAATAAAACAACAAAATAATCTAATTCAAAGTTGGTTGTTGTCAGGTAATGGTGTCATAAAATACTGCCTGCAGGCATAGCCTTTGTCCCCTATCAGGATTCCATCATAGTCACCTATATAATAGAAAAATGCAGTTCTGTTAGGCCAAAAATTAGTAATCCAGTTAGTTTGTCTATTTGACTTGCCACGTTTAAATAATGTGCATAACTCTCTGAAGATACTTGAGTAGTGCACAGAGCCTGGCCATTTCGCTACCACATTTATAATATGGTACATAGTCACACACCATCTAAGAGATTTGTTTTATAATTGAATACATTCCCTTGAATAATTATCAAACTACATGTTATGAATCTCACCTGCACATTTATACTGTGAACCCCATTTTGGGCCACAAAATCCCCTTCATTGTGGCCTGGGGGTGCCTTGGTGGCAATGTGTGTGCAGTCTATGGCACCAGTCACATTAGGGAAGCCTGGAGACAATCGTGTCATATTTACTGGCATGGTCGTTTCATAATCTCTATGATCAATTATACCTGCAATAGAGAAAAAGAGTGCTAGGTAAACTTTGCGAATGGCACAACAGACGGCACTTTTCACAATGTTCTCTGCATCTCCAACCATGTAAAGGAAGGTGTCACTCGCAAAGTAGCAAAAGGCAATACACACAGTTTGTGGTGTTGTTAAATCCCGGCTACGATGAGTCAAACTTTTCACATAAGGATCCAACAAATTAACTAGATAAATTATACCCTCACGTGAAAAACCATATCTTTCTAATACTGTCCCGCTGCGCTAAAGGATCTTGTCTATAACGCAATATGTGATTAAACCTGAAAGCTCTCCGAATTATCCTTGCACCTTTAGCAATAGGTTGCTCTCCTAAAAATGGACAGGACATGGCGGCGACAAACTTCCCATATCACCTTCGTTTATAAAGCCGTGATCTAATCCTGCTAACATGAAGTTAGCCTGCTCCCGAGCAGGTTTAAGCTAACGGATCCGTTGCTATGACAACAAGTCCCGGATAAGCGCAGAAGAACCGAACGATCCAAGATATTGCCAAATCGTCAATGATCAAATCCAGCTAACTGAGTTAGCGAGTTACAAAGAATGGGCCTCTTATTTGGATGCATGTGATTTAGAATTGATGAGATGTAAGAGTTGTTTGTTTTGGTTGTGTCTGATTGAGGAACGATGAGCAGGTTATATTGAGAATGTGTATAACTTTAAAGCCAATAAAAAACTTGTAAAACAGAAAATTGTAACAATTTTTGGATCAGAAATACAGTGAATCAGGATGTTGGTCATGTTTGATTTGTGAACCTATAAGCTTATGAGATTGAGCATGCGTGATTACCTTGAAACTGCTGAACAGTATGGATGTTATACGCTTGTGAACTGAGGACTTAAATAAGTGGAGCATGTTTATTTAATTATGAATTAATAGTATGGATCATGCACAGTTTCTGTAAAACTCTAAAACAAAAAATATTTACTTTAATACTTAAATCATAGTTTGAACATCACTGTGTGTGTATTTGGGTGCTTTAGTTTAAAAAAGATGATGATAAGACGATATTGTGTTAACTGACAAAAGTTATGATTACTGATTTATATATTTAATAGCGAATGATGTCATGATGTTAGAATGTAAAATAATTGCTAAATGTTTTCTTTGAATTGGTTCATTGAATCAACTGTCTGAAGGAACTGGTTTGTGGAAAGAACATTATCATTATTACACAGTATACTATGGGATGAATTTAGAACAAAGGATTGTGTTATAGATAATAACATAAATTAAAAAGTTCAACATGTATTTGATAACAATTGATCTAGAGACCAGAAAATTGCATAAATGTGAATATGTTTATATCGCTCTAAAAACATAATACTAGTCTGCAGAAGTAGTTGTGTTGTCACTGCTTTGATTGAGAGCAAAGATTTTACGCAAAGTTGTTTAGAATGAGCAGGACTATTAGTTGATATAAATGTTTGGTGTATAGGTTTATGTTAAATGTCATGTGATACACAATGTTTTAAATATCTAAGTTTTATTGTATTAGTATTATAGTGCTACCTTGTTTAAATGCTGCAGTAATATTACTGTTATCTTGAAGTGAGCTCTACACATATCTATTCAGCTCAGCAAAAAACAGTTCCCACGATGAAAGTTTATTAAATTTTTTCATAGTCACAGAACGTTACAATATCTATGAACAGGGTTTGATAATGTTGCAAATGTTAGTGCTTTTCATCATGAATAAAATATTTTATTAAGTTTGAGCATCGAACGGTTAGTATGTTCACTAGCGGCTTTCACAAGATTTTTTCTTGAGGTGTGTTTAAAAGATCAATCTGTCAACATCTTTAATAAACGGTATTATATATTTGTAAAGCAGATTTTAAGAAGACGTTTAAACCGCTTTAATTCATTTAAAGCGTTACGTTTTATTTTTGAAAATGAAAAAATAAGTATCAATGTTTGGAAAGTACTTCTTCTTACCGCATCAGGGTATTTGCAGTATTTTTACCTTCTTCTTCCTCATTTTTTCCCATGGTCGTGGGTGATTTTATGGCCACGGCCATCATTATCAGCCTCAGTGTGTTAACACATTTTATAACGTTTGCTTGGAGGCTCTGTTTCTATTTATACCTTAATTTGTCTGCAGAATATTTTTGTTTTACCTACATGATCGTCCAGCTATTTTGACGCTCGCTGCAAAGGTCCTAAAGCTCTCAAAGCAGACGTGATTCGGTCAGCCCGATGTCAGTTTAAAATAGGCAATGGGCTGCTGATTATGTGTTTCATGGGGCGGGTTGGTTTCTGTGGTGAAAGAAGCAATGCAGTGTTTTTTACATACCCATTGTTTTCTAGAAAAACGTACGATTTATCGATTAATAACAAAAATATTTATGAGTTGGTCCAAAAAATACGTCGGCCCACCGGGAAAATGTACGGTGTTCTTGATGGCTGGTTCGTCTGTGCGCAATATGGGTTTTTGGTTGATACTTTTTTATTAAAACCTATGTTTATGGATAATTCTATTAATGATATTATTTATTAATGATAGAATCTATATTATTTGTATTATTATTATAATTATAAATACAGTCCCTTAATTGTATTTATTGGTGTCAGTTTAATGGATGTGTTATAGCCTATTTTCATCTGCAACTATCTAAAAAAATATATTTCACAATGTAAACCATAGAAATGATTTCAGGAGCTGTTAAAATTATCTGAAATGCAGCACTGTGTATAGAAATATATTAGAAATGTCAGTGTATCTAAAAAGAGAAATTAGCTTTGCCATATTGGATTAAATTACAGGCCATAATGTTCACCTGTGTATAGGTATAGTACTTGTTGACAGCTAGGAAACAATAAAAACAAGTGGGAAAGGATTTATATGACTATAAATAAAGTGGAAAATGAAACTTAAAAGAATATAAAATTGTTTCATAAAGTAGCCTAGTTGTATTTTTTTTAATGTTGATTAAGAACTACATTAAAAAATTAAACATGGGATGGGCCTGTATTAAACATATTACATAGGTTTGTGTCATACATGTTTAGCTGATGAAATAGTAAGGTACAACATCTTGGTTGTATGTCATGAATATAATACAAATGTAAGTTGTCTGAAAGAAGAACTTGATAATATAGAATGTATGGATTTTAATATATATTACTTAAATTTGTATGCTGTATTTTCGATGACAAGTAAGTGTGGTATTGACATTTGTTAGGAACCGTAGATTATAGATAGATAGTCTTAACGCTGCAACACACTAGGTGGCAGTATTCACTGTAAAGTTGGTTCACATCTCGTCATAAAATAACAGGAAGAAGACTACGTGAACCTCATAATATTAAGCACGTGTATAACGGCGTCCCATTCTACGATAAAGAAAGCGAAAGTTGATTGTGGTGCTGATGACACCATCTGCGGTTATTTACACAACGTTAGTCCGGTAAAAGTTGCAAAGAAGAATAGAAATGAATACTTTCATGCTACTATTCAAGGTAGTTGGGAAAAGTTCCACCGCGTGGTAGTGTTTGCATCAGACAAAGTACTACAGTCAGATGTCTACTTAAGTTAAATTACTGAATTACTTGTTTTTAAAAGTACTTGAGTATCAGGAGTACAAGAGTACATTTTCTGAATATTGCATTACTACTGCCACAGTGCTTACATTTATGTTAAGAAACATCCTACATGGAGTTATGAAAAATGTTAATACCTTTGAGAATGTATAAGGAATTGAAAGTAAAATCAAGTCATTTTCATCTTTTACCATGTTGCTTTATTTAACATTTATAAAGCATAAATGATATATGTTGTGTGACAACTCTGTGTGTTTGTGTGTGTGTGTGTGTGTGTGTTGGCATATGTGGTTTATGAGACAAATTTTCAGGTTTACACACCAGCATTACGAGACCATTCGGTTTAAGAGGCCAGTTTTGATGGCCTCATAATTCTAAACTTTTAAATTGTTTTAAAAAATGCTCCAAATGATTTTTATTGAATATAAATAAATGAATGATGGTTGCATATCTACCTTTAACAGTTTATATTGTTATTTGACTATGATAACATTCACCTTGTGTCACGAAACCTGTGGTGATAGAACCCAAATGCAGGCAGCGGTATGAGGTAACAAAAGATTTTAATAAACACGAAACAAAACCCACAATAGGGTAAAATACAGGGGATAAACAAAGACAGCCAAACAGGAACGAAAAACTCACGTAGGGTAACAAACTGTAACAAAAATCAAAAGGATCCAAAAACAGGTACAGAGCACTGGAAAGGAACGCTGGGACACAGCGTATGGATAACTCCTTGGAACAAGAGTTCAGACAGGCAAACGGACATCAAAGTTTCCAAGTATGTACAAGAACAAACGAGCACAGGACAGAGAATACAAGGGCATTAAATAGGGAGACGAATAAAGGATAATTACAATAGGCAGGTGTGGGTAATAAAACACTCAAGGGAAGCTAACGAGGAGACGAGAGAGGCGGGGCCATAGACGAGACACGAGAAGGCGCATGACAGCCAAAATCTAAGCCATGCCATGTCCTTCTCACACAAAACCCTAGACTTAGTCATGACTCCGCTGCAAGAATAAGAATTAACATGACATGACAGCGGAATCATGACACCTTGCTTTTAATGATGTTTCCATATATGGTCCTTTAAACCATGATTTGTGTATGAGAAATTTGAACAGTGCCTCTGTAGGCGGGAAGTGGTACTGCAATGCAATACACACTCGCGCCATATTACACACAATTCCCCGCCATCTCATGCATTTGCGGGTAAACGTCATTAGCAGCGAAGATCACGGAGCCTGTTGGCGCGCTTGGGAGCAGTTAGTGCGGAGCTGCAATAAAAAAGTAAGTCCTTCATATTTTATATTGTACATTGATTAAATTCAAGGCGGGGACATGTTTTAGTTAAATTGTGCCCACTATTTAATATAATTAAAACAAGAAGACATTAGTACAAGGTTTGCACGATTTAACCAGACGAAGGAGAGAATTAGTCGGAATTAGTATGACGTGGGCACTAATTAACCAGCAGGTTAATTAATAAGCACGATTGAACTAAACATGTGATTATTCAGTCGTGTTGATTTAATGTTATATTTTACCAAGAGCCACGTGTCGGATAACCCGCTGTTCATTTAAACTGTAAATGTGGAAGAATGTTACCTCGTGTGTCGATGCAAAATGGTAAGTTCTTAGTAAGGTTAACTTGCTACGTGAATACAAACCTTATCATTTGGCTTGTCGTTAAAAAGTGTCTTGAACTAAAAACGGAGTTCATAAATCATGCATTTGCCAGATAAGGATTACTATAGTTTATAATATATGGTCTTAAAGATATATATTGTTAAAGTTCTGTATCGGTCCACTGCTAAAGTAAATGAGCCGTACATATTACACTACTAGTCATATATCAATATTGCACTGTATATGGTTTTCTAATATAAAAATATGTGAAGTGTGACCAGATATAATATTTTAATAGTGAATTTGGTGAGGAGTCGATTCAGAGGATTCAGTCCTATTAAAGATGCTGAGCATCACGTGAGGCTGGGCAAAGACACGGAGAAGCTCGCATGGAGATTTATCAGTCACACCAAAGGTAATATTTGTTTTATCTCATTGCAGGTTAACCACAGTTAAAGTTCCATTATACACCCAGCGTTTAAAAAAAGGTTAAAATACAAAACAATTGGGTTTCATTGATTATGTAAAATATGAATGCATGCATGGTTATTACCTGACATTATAAAGGTGATATAAGATTTTATTTGTTTTATTCATCCTCATTAGAAAATGCACTCGTAAATGTTTATCGTTGTGGGATTTAAGTTAAACAAATAGAATGCTAACATTTATTAATTTCTAATTAGTGAACATTAAAAAGTAAAAATTATCAAGTAATACACAAATGCACGGTCTCCCTTAGATTTTAACCGAGATTTTGGAACTTTTACCAAGAGACTTTGAAAAGATCTAGGGGTCTCGCAGCACAATGATACTGTAGACGATTTGAGATCTTTTAAAGTCTTTATTTTTGTTTTATTGTGCACAAAGTATTCTTGACATTTCACAAAATTAAGGTTGAAGTCACATGGATTCACATAGATTATTTTACTAATGTCTTCACTAACTTTCTGCGCTTTGATTGTACATTGCTTTACTGTCCACATCATCCTATGTGTTTCATTTTAAAAACATTGTTTTTTATAATAATATGAGACAATTGTAATTTTAGAGATTGTTACACTGTTTGTTTACAATACTTTTTTATTTTATTTGTCTAAACAGGACGAGGTGTGTTTGCAAAAGGCCCTTTTTTCAGAGGGTCATTTATTGTAGAATACAGAGGAATCTTAAGCAAAAATGTTGAACCATCAAACGAATTCACCTACATTTTTATGCACAAAGGACATGAATACTGGTGAGTAGCTTGTTTTATAAAATGAGTGGGTCACCCAGTATGTGAAGGTCATTTTCTTACTCATCCTTGTGTTGTTCAATTCCAATTATTTACATTAAGAACCCTAAAATTTATGGGATGAATAATGTTTTGACCCTAAAGCAAAATAGAGCTGCGAGGCAGGTTTAAATGCTTACCAATTATGTTTAATCTTTTAAATTGTAATATTAGTTTATTTTTATAACGGTTGGTTTTTATGACCTCTGTAGCATTGATGCTTCAAGGGAGGATGGATCACTTGTTGTTGTTTTAAACTGTGGTTGTGAATCAAAAACCAAGATTCTTATGACTCTGTTTCTGTTTTCAGTCTCTTCATCAGCCCTTATCTGTGACTACTGAACAGAATCACATCGAGTCTACTCATGCACATCTTAAAGAGGTTTGTCAAACATTTGTCTTCTGATTCTTGATCTGAAGTGAAATTCTCATTCAGTTACTGTGTGTGATCCAGCGTTGTGTATGTTTATTGTGTGTGTATAATCATGGTTTAGGAGGTCATGATTTGGGATATAAGGACTTGGCAGTGATCTGTAATATTAATAACTCTTGTGGATGTTTATTATGTGAACTCATGGTTTAAGAGGTCATAACGTGGGTCACCTGTATCTCCCAGTTGTATTAGCTGCGTGGACCAGGAAATCATTTTAATAGATTATTTAATAATTCTAACTCAATTTTATTTGGTTATAAACTGGTGTAAAAATGGGTCTGTGGTGTAGGTCTTCATCGCTCTTCACTCTCTATTAGAAGCACACGGTTGAGTGTACATTTGTCTTCTGATTCTTAATCTGAAATGAAATTCTCATTCAGTTGATGCATGTGATTGAGCATCATTTATATGTTATAATAATCTGACCTGTCTATTTGTTTTAAACTGATTGTGCATCAAAAACCAAGATTCTTATGACTTTGTTTCTGTTTTCAGTCTCTTCATAAGCCCTTATCTGTGACTACTGAACAGAATCACATCGAGTCTACTCATGCACATCTTAAAGAGGTTTGTCAAACATTTGTCTTCTGATTCTTAATCTGAAATGAAATTCTCATTCAGTTACTGTGTGTGATCCAGCGTTGTGTAAGTTTATTGTGTGTGTATAATCATGGTTTAGGAGGTCATGATTTGGGATATAAGGACTTGGCAGTGATCTGTAATATTAATAACTCTTGTGGATGTTTATTATGTGAACTCATGGTTTAAGAGGTCCTAACGTGGGTCACCTGTATCTCCCAGTTGTATTAGCTGCGTGGACCAGGAAATCATTTTAATAGATTATTTAATAATTCTAACTCAATTTTATTTGGTTATAAACTGGTGTAAAAATGGGTCTGTGGTGTAGGTCTTCATCGCTCTTCACTCTCTATTAGAAGCACTAGGTTAAGTGTCCTATGTTATAGACGCTAAGTGAAATTGCTCTCATATTTTAATGAGTTTCCACAAAGATTGAGGTACACTTTATCTGAAGTAAAATTCTAGTATGTGTTGTAGACTATAATTTAATTCTTTGTTTTTTATTTAGTGTGATTTTGGCTCCGGGAGTATGATTCAAGGTGTGCCTGTAACTTATAAATATATTGTTCTGTTTAATTAAGGTTTTGTTTTTCTGCAGGGAATAATGCCTGGTTCCCCGAAGCAATCTGAGATGGTAAGATGGTTTATCACAGTTTATTACACAGCAATCTGGAATGCTCTAGATGTGTTCAACCATTTAATATTAGTCATAAATTAAAACATAAATATGCCTAATTATTAACACAAGATTATATTTACAATAATTAAACCAAACCGCACGTTCTTCTTGTTTGAACACTGTGTCTTTTACTTAAATCAATTAGTGCTGTATTGATTGGTCGATATAATTGACTGCTTCGAAGCTGATAATTAGTCGACATCAATATTTTGATCGACTGGTTATCTTCTATTATTTTACCGTCTAAATTTCGGAACTGATTCCAGTCTTTTTGAATCAGAAAAGGGCACACACACCTAATTACTAGGGATGAGTCACGAATTTCGAATATTCGATTCATTTATTTAATTATAGAATTTCGAATAGTGTCTGCGATCTTAAAAAAAAATCGCTGTGTTTCACGCTTAACGCGTTCATGTAACCAAAGGGTGGCACTGCCAATAACGACACACCTTAAACCTATAGGCTGTCAGTCAAGAGACAGTAGAGGAAAACATTTTCTCACAAGAATTGCTAACGAAGTTACGCACACTGTAGACCCGCGTGGCATAACGCAGACGGTAAATTTAGACGATGTCAAAAATTTGATCTGTGTGGGGGTCCAAATAAATGCGAATGAAGTGCAGTGCAAACTGTGCAATTTATAGGTGATCAGCTCAGCTCAATACAGATCAACTCCGAATCAGATGGTACAGGAGTAGACATGGGGTCCGCTTCGGGCGCCAGCAGCTTGAACTTCTGCCAAAATCTGTGCTCTGACTCCGCTGGAGACTTGTGGAGGTTCAGACGCAAGCGCAAGTTGAGGCACGGGCATCGCAATCGCCGTCCCAAGTAAAACTGCATGGCTTGCCTGTTGGAGAGAGAGAGAGAAAATGGAGAGTATATGATGACGAAGAAATGATGTCCAGAGACCGGAAACTATGACTCTAGCGGGGGCAGCCTCATGCTGGAAATTGATTCCGGCGCCATGGGCCAGGAGCCTAGGAGGGGAAAGGTGAATCCAACGGCTGCCGCTTGTGCATCTAACGGAGACAGGCTCACGTTAGCAGCGGCGCCAAAGAAATGTGGTCCGGAGACCAGTGCTTGTGTCTCTGGCTGAGGCAGCTTCACACGAGAGACAAGTTGGTGAGCCGGGGTTCCTGATGGTTGTCGGCCAGCCTGGCCTGGGCAGCTAACTGTGTCGGCTGCTTGTGTAGTCGGAATCTGAAACTGAAAAGATTGATAAAATGCTCGCTTCTGGCCCAGGACTACCTGGGACCCATATGTCTGGCAGGTATAAGATCATGTTGAGTGTCACATGGCAAGGTTAGTGAACGTACGTTCTTTCTGCAACATTAATGAACGCACGGGTCTGTTAGCGAAGGTTAGACCTACCGTTTCGAGTTTACATCAAAAGTGATGCAGTCACCGTTATAATATAACTGTTTGCAGATGGAAGTAAACCAGAGTGTGCATGATGCTTGCTTATGCGCGGGAACACGGAAACATTAATCTGCTCAACACAAGTGATTTCTGGTGTGTTGTTTGCAAAGTGTGGTTCACTCATTATTACATAGTCTTGTTGTCAGCCCAACATATACGGGAAAAAGACATTAAGAACCTATCAAATTGCGCATTTGGGATATTGTTTAAAATAAACGCTGTATACGCCAGCTGAAGGAGTGTAGGTATGAATCAGAACTAAAGTTCTTAGCTCGCCAGTACCCATCCACCGATGAGCAAGATAGCACTCGACGTCATAAGGCGACATTAAACGACTTTTCGTGCAGGCTGTAGCTACTTCCAAATGTAAAAGTTAGGCAACACAGGTTCTCTGTACGGCACGGGTGCCGGAAAAGTCTGCTCGGGCTGGCCAGCGACATCCCATTCTTGAGGGCAGCCGTGGCAACAGCATTACAGCGGATGAAACTGTATATGGAGTAAAAAGATTGTACTCACCCCGCTTCTTGCGCGACGGCAAGTTCTTCATTTCAAACACAAGCAAACACAGTATAAACAATACATCATATAATTGAATTATTCGGAAATGAGACCATGAATTTGGGTTGAATAGATCGCGTGACTGCATGGACCAACAGAAATAAGTAATTCCCCGATGATTGTAACTCTTGGCAGAAAATTTTGCCTTCCGTTGAAACATAATCACATTGGCTGGCGTATCATATGATCAGGTCGAAATGCGTCGATCTTATGAAGACACCTGTCCCAATAGTAGGGAGCTTGCACTAGCAGCACTGGCGTGTCAAACTCATATGCCTGGGCGGCGAGCTAAGGTGCAGGCGGCTCTTGTATTTGGGAGTAAAGAAGTGATGAGCTGTATGTAAACCAACGGAGATACAGAATCACGTCCCGCAGCTGCGGGGGAAGATGTATGTATGTATTGAGAGATGCTTAACGGATCGGGCCTGTCGCGGGCTGCAACGATTTAGAGATCCGTAAGATCCATCGAATACATAGTGTCCTACCTGTGTTGATGAAATCCTTAAGAGTTTGGGTTCCATACGTAATTAGCTTGATGAAAAGCCAGAAGAAACGTGCATTATAAACAAGCTGCTGTTTTGCTTGTGCGTCTATTAGCGGCGCTTGTTGCAAAACGTCCGAGGCATGATTAAAACTTGTAGAGACTCCTCGGACACGACATCAAACGGAACGTTTCGATGTTTATCTGGCGAGAAGCATCAGGTAAGACTGTTTCTCTATTTATAGTAGAGCTTGCTTGAGCTGATAGGGTAGGTGCTGTGATTGCTAATGATGTACCAGCCGAGATGGTTGTGCAGAGATTGCATGCTCGGCTGATAGGTATTTGCTGGTGATGGAACGCCGTGCTGATTATATGCTTAGGTTCCTCCCGAACTTTGTTAATAAAACATCATATAACGCGAGGACTCCACACGAGCGACTTTTAAATGTATTTGAAGCACGCATGCGAATGAACTTTAATTAACTATTAAGCGTAAATACTAAAGAATATTTCTAGTTTAGTGAGAGTGAAAACAATAATGTGGCCATCTTAAAATACTTAAGATAGGCTGTCCTGGACAGCTAGCATAGAACCAAATGTCGATTTAGCCCTTTGCAGCTACGTCAACAGCGCCATGTTGCTGTCAACAAATGAAATTGAAAATAACGTTACAGTTTTCCCGAGTTCCACGTAAATACTACTGAGTCGATATCAAAACGATGAAAAACTATTGTCAATGTAATAAATGATTTTACAAAGTTATTTAATTTTTACATTCCGTATTCAAATCATTATATGCGAAATGTATGAGTCAGCTTACGAAAACTAACGTTAGACGTTTCTGTCTTATAGGTATATCTGTCTGATCACTTATATATGTATAAAATGAAGGTAGCAAAAAATAGATATTCATTAAGTCCACCGAAATGTGCTTCTGACTTTATGTTTTGCCATATTTTATTTGTACTTTAAAATACCTAGTTACTAAGTTTTAAATTAAAAGACACCTAATATTAGTCACTTCATTTCAGATCCCCTTGATGATGATGAGAGGTAAGAAAATATAGATGTAAAGTGAAGTCCTGTTTATCTATCTGTTGGAGATAAAAAAAACACAAGAAACAATATCTGTGCAGCTCTCATTCTGATTGGAGTGAAGATGACCAAGTTTTCAATAATAAAGAGGTAAGAATACATTTGAACATGATAATTATTATCGTTACAGTAGTGTTTCAAACAGGATTTTGTGTAACCAAAAAGACTATGTCTTCAAATCTGGGTCATATGCCATAAAATGGCGTTATTGGCATACAGAAAGAAATGTACCCAGGTGCACCGGCTAGAGAGCTTCAGAGGCTAAGTGACACTCGCTGGGCATGTCGATATATGGCTCTACATACTATTATGGATAGACTGCCTGCCATTAAGCGAGTCTTGCAAGACATAGTCCAAGAATACAGTGGTGTAGGGGTGTGCGATATGACTATATTAGATCGCGAACGATTAAAATGACTGCACAATCCACTTTATCGGAAAAATCGTTATATCGTCCTATATAGTGCACGACACGTTGTCTATTGCTGTCTATTGATTTCGTCAACATCCGTGCGATAGATGGCATCAAGTTAACAAACTCGTGTGCGTTGCTCGTAAATTTTGTGAGATTAAGCGACGCAGTCAGTGACAATGGAGGAAATGCGGAGGAGTTGGTCTCCAAAAAAAATTCAACATCTGTAATATGGAAATGGTTTGGTTTTTCCCAAACAGACAGGGTGCAAACCGCAGTTATTTGCAAGTGTTGCAAGGATAAGATTCGCACGTCGGATGGCAACACTACGAACCTTTTTATGCACCTTAAAAGAAAGCACCCGAAAGAGTATGCCGACAGCCAAATTATAAAGGGACCCCATGCGAGAGCATCAGGTACAACCAAGCAGCCAGAAACTACAAGGCTTAAACAAACGACTTTGACAAAAGACACATTTGAGAAAGGAAGACCGTATGTCAGAACGAGCAAGCGCTGGAAAGATGTAACTGATGCGTTGACATTTTACCTGGCCAAAGACATGATTCCCATAAAGACTGTGGAAAATGAGGGCTTTAAAAGACTGCTCAAAGTCGTGGATCCACGGTACGAAATACCCAGCCGCAAATATTTTTCTTCCACGGCCATTCCACAGCTTTATTCCGAGTGCCGCAGCAAGATGCAAAAAAAATTCAAAACGTAAAAGTTTTTGGCTACAACAGCTGATTTATGGTCTAGTCGTACGTCAGAGCCTTACTTAAGTCTGAGTGACTGTCTGACGATTCACTTTATTCATGACTGGAAGTTGTGCAGTGCGTGTCTAGAAACAACATATTTCCCTCAAGACCACACGGGCGAGCTCATAGCGCAAGGCCTCAGGGACGCGCTTGAATGTTGGGGACTGAAAGAAGCAAATATGACATGTATGACGACAGATAGCGGGGCCAATATGGTGAAGGCATTGGAGCTCAATAGCTGGACTCGTCTGCAGTTTTTTGGTCACAGACTCCACCTGGCCATCGGTCAGTGCAACTAAAAATAAATATATTTTCTCTGTCATTCAGGAGATTGTTGGTAATAAGAAATAATTGAAAATTACATTAGGAACATTGAACATTAAAATTATGAGATTAGTTAACAATAATAATTGCACTGTACTGTTATATGTAACTGTTTTTAATTATGTATATAAATATATTTGTTGAACATCTGTTTGGTTTCAATAAAATAATATAATTTTATAATAGCCTATAAACATTTGTAAATATAATTTTACATTGTGCATTAGGTTAAATATAATTAATACATTATTCTTTTTTATTGGAAAAAAGTGCCAAAGACCCTCGTGTTGAACGTGTAACATCGGTCTGCAAGAAAGTCGTCAATACATTCTCCTTCAGCTGGAAGAAAAAGAGGGACTTAAGTAATGCTCAAACTGAGCTAAAGCTACCTCAAAAGAAGCTCATCACCGAGTCCCCAACACGATGGGGTTCGAGACTCAACATGATCGAGAGAGTGCTCGACCAGGAAAAGGCAATTTCTCAGGTCCTGAAGGCAGACAAGAAGACGAGGCATTTGGTCCCTTCATGGCAAGATGTTGACGTGATGGAGTCTGTGAAAAAGGCATTTAGTCCACTGAAAGACTTTACTGATGCACTCTCCGGTGAGGACTATGTGAGTATATCTTATGTAAAGCCAGTGCTTCACCTGTTGAAAGTCAACATTTTGTGCCTGAATGATGAAGACACTGAACTAACAAAAACAATGAAGACAAGCATTCTCGCATACCTCACTGACAAATATCAGGACCCCACCAATGATGATCTGCTGGATATGGCTTCGCTTGTCGATCCCAGGGTTACAACACAATACATCGACAAAGACAAGATAGAGGGAATACAAACCAGAGCTTTGTCTGAGCTGGAGTCTTTGCTGACCATACAGTATCCAACATCAGATCAGCAGCCTACCTCTAGTACCTCAACCTCCACATCACAGAGCCCTGATGAGGGTCAGGCACCACCCAAGAAAGCAAAACAATCCCTTGCCAGCTTTTTTAAAGCCTCAGGTGTTGGAAGTGCATCTGCAGCCACAACATCATCTTCCTCATCTCTAAAAGAGGCAATAGTAGGAAAACTGAAGGGATAATTGTCCAAACCAAATGCAGAAAGTGAGGTGTAGTTCAGACTTTGAATGCCTACAGGGATGAGTCATTTTTTGATGACCTATGGAATGAAGTGTTGAACACAGCTGAGCAACGTGATACTGCAATACAGCCAGTCAGATTCAGAACGAGTAAAATATATTTTTCGTACAACCCTTTTCTACCCGGTTTTAGATCAGATGCTTAATGAGCTTAACAGAAGGTTTTCTAGAAAAAACTGTGAAATAGTAACTTGTATCCAAACTCTAAACCCTACAAGTGATGTGTTTCTCAAACAATAGTCCCTGTTTCCATTTGCTAGAATGTATGAATGAAATATTGAGGACTTGGGGTATGAACTCCATCAGTTCAGAAGAATTTTAGAAAGGAAAATACAGAGTGGCATGCAGAAGCCTTCCAGTGTAGTAGAGCTGCAATTATTCATTGAACCATATAAAGAAGTTTTCTTTGAGCTCTTTAAACTATGCAAAATAGCTGTTTCAATCCCTGTTAGTACTGCATCTTGTGAACAGAGTTTTTCTGTACTAAAGCTGGTGAAAACCTATCTCAGGCCCACAATGTCAGATTAAGTAATTTAGGTGTTCTAAGTATTGAGTCAAGGAGGGCAAAGGCCTTAAATCTAGATGAATTTGCTGATCTTTTTGCAAAAAAAAAACACAAAAATCGTAGAATACAGTTAATGTGACTGATATTGAATATGTAATGCAAATGTAAAAACAATTAAAATGCAATTTACTGTGACTAATACTGAATATGTATTGCAAATGAAAAAAATTAAATCCAAATGCAAATTCATTGTTGAATGATTATATCTATGGTATTTTGCCTGTTAATGCCTGCACTGCAGAAAATGATATGACAACGATAAGGTCTAAATTTAAATGGCCCCTCTAACAGTTCACCTTGCCCCAGCCTGGCCCCCCCCAGTTGAAATGGTCTAGAACCGCTACTGGTCTCGACGCTCGCACTTACAACTCTTTCAGTCGGACGACATTGTCAGCCTCCCATATTAAGTGAATCTGAAAGTCCATCTTTTACACCACAGACAATATACGACTTTTAAACTGCTGATATGCATTCAGAGCTTCACTGTTTTTTTATATGAAAAAGTGCATGTCACGTCTCGTGTGGACGTGGCAAAAAAATGCATTGCAAATGGCACTGAATATAACATCATGTCATATTCAATACTATTATTCTATATTATTAAACTATTCCAGTGGCACCGTTTCAGAACAAGCTTATAATAATGCTATATTCAGAACAAGCTTACAGTAGGTCTTGTCGAGGTTCCATCTAAAATATGCAATGAGAGTTTTTTTAGGAGGACTAAAAAAAGGATTTTTAATCAGACCACAAATAATACTTAATATAAGGAACAACACAAACATTCAAGTCAGTATATGATCATGATGTTTATATTGTTGAAGATATTTCTCAGGAAAACACTGATATCCAAATGGTCGGGTGAAAGTCGAGTCTCTGTAAGCCGGTGGCAGCCAGTTTCTGGTCAAGTCCTGCAAATTGTACATATATATTTTCAGATGTCTTAAGACTTATATGCGTGTTAGCATTTGTTAAACATTTTCAGCATAATTGAACAATTCTGCAAAAATAAACATTTCTAAATGGCGCATAGTGTAACCACGTTAATTTCTAGTTCATTCTATAGCATCTTCGGAAAAAAGATAAGCGAAATCATAATCAAAATAAGATTAAAATTACGGAAGAATAAGTAAACTTGAAAAGGGAAAATTTATGAAAAACACGGTATAAATGCATGGAATGTTTACTTTTTGTTGCAAAACTTCCGTTGTCACGGGAGGAAAACAAGGATCCAGTAGCAGGTGAATAGTTTATTTGCAGTGACAAGTGTGAAAAGTGATCAAACTAGTGGTAGTTCCCCAGCTATGATCCTCCGTGACTAGAGCACTGCTTGAACAAAATTAAATCCGCCTCTGATAGATTTTACCGAAGTCCGGTAATTAATCGACACCCGCAAGAATAACGGACATGCACAGCAAACTTGGACCGTAGACGTGCTGGGATAGAAAACAGGCAACGATCTGACAATAGAACAGTTAACTCGAGTTTGAAATTAGTTTATGATGTAAACGCTGTTAATGCCTAACAGGTGCCGCTAAAAGACAGCGCCCAGGTTGCAGAGGCAATGTTAACGAGACAGGTGCAGAAGTTAAGGAATTAGTCTGTTTGTCTAAAGTTCCGTGATATAACATGATCAAGAGCACAGTTTACAATTAATATATGTTCAGTGAATTAAATGGTGATTTTAGTGACCACCACTTGATTAGAGTCTTATGCATTGCCATATGTTCACATGCACAATTACAACACGTCAAAAAGTCTAACACGAGTCAAGGGACAAGAGCCCAACTCAGGGAAACATTACGATGATGGTGACTCTTGTTAGCTGGGAACGTTCCTAAAATATTAAAGTAGACACACGTTTTTAAAAACCAAGGAATGTTCTGATAAACTTTTAGGTGGAAAGCATATCTTTTTTTAATGCGGTTAATAATTTTGAATGGGTTACTATAAAGAAACTAAATAATTCTAACTATTTGAATTTATAATGATATTCCTTGTAATCTGTTGCCCAGTTTTTTTTAGCATATTCAGTAAGTTTGCTTAGTTCACTTTGCTACGCATGCAAATAAGTTAAATTTTACTTTACTGAACTTCACAGGATACTGGGACGCATGCATTACAAACATTAATGGATGTCTTTGCAGAAAACGGGTAAAAATATGCCTTTCAATTATTTTTCGTTTTTCAGTTCAGACTTTCAAGTGAAATAAGTAGTATTACAAGAAAAACACATTTATTAGGCCTCACCCTCTACTCAAAAATTCAAAATGATTCTTACACAACAAAAGGTACCGGAGAAGTCTCCTTGAACAAAACAATAAAACATGCAGAGAGGTTCGACTAAGATCTGAACTTTATTACAAACATAGACATGCACAACGTTTAAAGTAACAGAAAGTAAAACGAACATTGAGTATGAAACAAGAAGACAATGAAACAATAACTATCTTTAAGATGTTCACCTGCTCTACTCGTTGTCTTCTCTCTCTCTCTCATCACCTGTGTCTCTTTTTCTTTAATACGTTCACCTGCTCTGCTCGTCGTATTCTCTCTGTCGTCACCTGTGTCTCGTTTGAGTTCTGAATTTGCCAATTGATTGACGTCCTTGGGACAACATAAAGAGAGCGATGCATATTCCCAATCATTGACCGAAATAAAAAAATTCCCGGCAAGAAGTGACGTTTAACCTGAGTTTGCCCAAACAAGGATGGCTAGTCCTGCCAAGGTTCAAAAGGCAGACGAGAACACACTGGAAGGGTTCCTCTTCAGCGTGTCTCCCAGGAGAGAATCGAAGAACGGGAACCCATTTTTCAGAGCCGTACTTCAATCTGCCAGGCAGGAGTACCACGGAGTCGTGTTTTTTTTTCTATGGAAAGCCAGCGTTGTTCATGCAGGTGGCAAAGAACGGCAACGTTGTGAGACTGCGGAATGTCAAGCGGAGTTTGAGTAAGATCTGTTGTCTTATAGCCTACGTGGTTCCTTTAATTGCGCTCACCCGAAGGGCTTAACGAAAATCTTTTGCTTGTTCCTCAGGCTTTTCCGATCCGGATGGTTGCGACATCTTGTGTTCCCGTTCTACCAGCATGGAAGTGACGAGCCTGCCGTTTCTCCCCTGTGCGCCGCCGAGCTCCAAGAGGCGCTCACTATAGCAGAGGTGAAAGCCCTCGGACCGAAAGAGAAGGTGAGAATGTTAAAACTTAAACTGTTAAAATGCTTAAATGTTAATGTTTCTATGCGTCCATTGACCGAAATGGACAGAGCCTCACACTTTCTTTCTTTTTTGCAGGTGGGAGAAGTTTTTGGCAAAGTCAAACTCAACGGTTCTGTGAGCAAGGTAGTGCACGTCAACTGCTCAGATTGTGAGCTTAAGGAAATCGTCATCAACGACGGGACTGGCTACATAAAGGTGACCCTGTGGGACCCTTTTGCGAATGTAACTAAGGCCATGAAATCTTACGCCTTCAAAAATCTGTGCACCCGGGACAGAGGCGAGTTCATATACCTGCGCACAGGCCCGTCCTGCGTCGTCGAGCCGATTACCGATTTTACCGAGGCGGAAGACGAGAGCGAAACTAGCCAGCAGGAATCGAGGTCAACGGCGCTTTTGAGTGCCAAAGTGAAGGGCGTCGAAATCACCATCCAACGCCGGTGTCCCAGTTGCCGAGCCAGACAGACGGCGTTCATTGAAAAGTCCGTGTTGCACCGGTGCGAGGGCTGCAGGCTGAAGCAGTCGTCGCTGGCCTTCGTTGCCTCCTTCTCGGGGAAAGGCCATAGTCGGGACGGACAACAGCGAAGTCAATGTGGTCATTATCAGCTCGGCGCTGTCCATCTACTTGCGGTGGGCCGCCTGTGCAGTATGTTGAACGACGCAGAGGCCATCGAAGATCACCTTCTGGTGTTACCCGGCCTAGACCTGACCATCAATGCTGATTGGTTCCTTTTGTCTATCCAACGAGCTGTTGAGCCACCTGCCCCTTCGGAGGAGACTTTAAATAACTCTGATGAATTCCTTCAGGAGATGCTGGAACTTGCTGAGATTGCAGACCACCTGCCTCTTCACACACAGCCAGTGGTACTTCCAGCACCTGAAGAGACGTTGAGTGAGGTACAGTGTTTGTTCACAAGATTCCGTTTAGTTCGTTCATGTTTGGCAAATGACTTTGCCACAAATGTCCGGTTTGAAATGCTTTATTTAGTACGTATTTTTGTTGAAGTTCTGCTGAATGTTTCTGTTTGTGTTTCTTGCTGGTGCGTTAAACGTTTTGCATGTTTGTATTGCAATAAAGTTCAGATCTTAGTAGAACCTCTCTGCATGTCTTAATGCTTTATTGTTCGAGGAGTCTTCTCCGTTAACGGTACCTTGTCTCGTGTGCAAGAATCATTTTGAAGTAAAGATGACTAGAGGGTGAGGCCTAATAAAGTTTCGTGTTTCTTGTAATACTGCTTTTCCCCTGAAAGTCTGAACAACAGAAAACTGGTTAAAATATGCCTTTCAAAATTATTTTTTTATTCAAAGACATCCATTAATGTTTGTAATGCATGCGTGCCAGTATACTGTACATTTTTTCTTGAGGTTTCGTAAATACTAACCATGCAAAGTTACATTTTACATAAATATAGGTAGCAAAGTAAACTGTATGCAAATTTACTGAATCTACTCAATAAAACTGGCAACAGATTTGCAAGGAATATCATAGAATTATTCAAACTCAATTTTAATTTGGTGAATTTAATTAAAAATGAGACTCTTTCCAGCTAACAAGTTTTTAAAACCACTAAGGGATGAGCTGATAATAAAGTATGACTAGTTTCTGAATGTTTTCAGTTCCCAGCTAACGAGTCACCATCATGGAAATGTTTCCCTGAGTTGGGCTCTTGTCCCTTGACTTGTGTTTTAGACTTTTTGGCGTGTTGTAGTTGTGCGCATGTGAACAGTTGCAATGCATGAGAATCTAATCCAATAGAGCTAACTGGTGGTCATTAATCACCATTCGATTCACTAAACCTATATTAATTGTAAAGCACTATGAGCCGCTGAATTCTGCTGTCCATGTTGCTAGGCTAGAAACCTTTGAAGATTTTGCTGAAGTCTCAAAGAACGCAAGCTCTGGGAGCAAAGGGTATGATTTCTACAGAAATTGGACTAAACTGTCAATAAGACTAGACCTCCAAGTCTCAAAAAAAGTCTAAATTATCTATATTGTGCAAAAAATATGCTTTTCGCAGCATCTGTTAACATGCACACAGCTTTATAGGATGTATTGTATGGATAAGTCAACATGGCTAGTTCCCATTTAAGATCAATCTGGCAACAATCAGTATATTTACAACACCATTGGTTTATTCATAATGTATTGAGTGGCTTTTCATGTGTCATGTACAGGTGTCCCAGCTCTCAAAGGTGGGAGGGAGGAATAACAAAGACTGCGTCCATAAAGTAATGGACATGTATTAAACAACTGTCACATGCTCCGAATATAGAATATAATTATGCAGTTAAATTTTTACTCATTGCCTGCTCTGTTTGCCCTCCTCTTAGCACATAGATAGCATAAATGCAGAAAGAGATGATTCATTAGGAATAATGCAAGCATAAATGAATATTTGTAGAATGTAGGCGTTGACCTCACTATATGATTTTCTGCATGTTTTCTCAGGCTTTTCACCAACAGCCTAATGGCTGCTTTCAACATGAAGGGGCGGGGTCCCAGTGAGAAAAAAGCCTTCCAGGATACCGTTCTTTACTCGGTGGTAAAAGGTAACTGCATTTTTCATGTTTATACAGGTGCTTCTCAAATTAGAATAGTGGAAAAGTCAATTCATTTTAGGAATTCAACTTAAAGGTCCAATATCTAAATTTCTTCGCCGCTGGGGGTTGCTAACCTCTTACAAGACACACACGGCGCGAGTCCCGCGAATATAAAGGAAAATTGACAATTCTACAGAAATACACGGAATTGTTGAATTACTACTCGCAGGTCATTATATTAGACGAATGAAACTTGCAGCGCTGTTTCACTTAGTCAAACCGTTACACGATCAAACTAAACTTGTGTATTGTAAGTTATAATGTTATTCTATGTGTTAGTTTGTCCGTATGAGACTAGCAGGAATTTCAACATTAGAGTAACATACAGATCCTATTCTAACATCTCATCATGTAAACTATATAACATTGATTATTGCACAGGTAAGAAAATGTACGTAAAACTAAAGTACATGTAAGAGCAGCGTCAAGTGGAAGTTAGTCTCGGACGTAGAGCTCTCGACATCTCGAAAACACCGCGCGATGTTCACTCGCCGTCATCTACTGCGAAACTAATTTATTATATAGACTCATTACATGCAAAGTGAGAGATCTCAAGCCTTTATTTGTTATAATTTTGATTATGGCTTATGAAACCCACAAATTCTAAATCTCAGAAAATTTGAATATTACATCAAAATTGATAAAAAACAGGGATTTTAAATCCAGAAATGTTGGCTCTCTGAAAAGTAGAATCATGCATATATACTCAGTACTTGGTTTTTTAAAACGGAATTTATTTTATTTTTATGTATTCGAACAAAACTGTGGTGTCTATATTAAGGCACTGGGCATTTCAAATATTTTTGAAATCACCATCATTCTAAATAAATTATTTATTTCCAGTTTAATTTTCTGATCCCCCATGGGCCCCTCCTCACTAGTTCTCTTGGTCCCCCCATTTATTAAATCCTGGAATCGCCCCTGCCGAGTATATATGCATGATTATACTTTTCAGAGTGCCAACATTTATGTATTTTCAATCTTTTTTTATGTAATCTAATTTTCTGAGATTTTGAAATTGGGGGTTTCATAAACTGTAAGCCAATAATCATCAAAATTATAACAAAGGCTTGAAATATCTCAGTTTGCATGTAATGAGTCTATATAATATATTAGTTTCACCTGTTAAGTTGAATTCCTGAAATTAACTTTTTCATGACATTCTAATTTGAGAAGCACCTGTATATATCTAATTTAGCTTACCAATTGTATGTCTTATGGGAAGGTATGCAAATCCATGCAATTGTTAATTGATAAAATGTAAATACAATGTGTAGTAGGGGCCTTAATGATGTAAGACGTGGTTTATTCATGCACCATCTAATATATTTTCTTTAGCAGCCGCAGTAATGAAGTGGAGTAAAACAGCCACAGAAGTGGAAATCAGGGCTGGCATGGCTGAGACACTTAAACATGCTCCAGGGAGAGCTGGAGGTGGAGGTTGCAAAGTGTGAACATTTAGTGTACATTTTCTATCTTAGAGTTGTGTTTTGTTGAATCTTGGAAAGTGAACTGTGTTGGTTACTGGACCCCCTATGTTTATTGCACTGACTCTTATGTGAAATCTGTGTTGGTTACTTGACTGTTTGCACTATTTAAAATGTGCTGTTTTAATAAAGTTATTATAAGCTAGCCCTTTAAAGCTTTGTTTCATTCATATGTTAATATAAAATGTTATTTGGCATGTTAATGTGGACTTGAGAATTGACAATAGTCATTTAATAAATGTTAAAGATCGACCTGTTTTCAACGTTGAAAAGTTGGACAAATTTGACGTCTTTTCAATTTTCATTTTCAACCCTCAGTGGACCGTAATTGGACGTTGACTTTTTGCTAGCTGGGTAATATCAGTTATAGTTTAATTGCATTTTAATATCTAGAACATTTGCATCTTCCATTGGTCCAAGTCTCTCTAAATCATCTTGAGTTCTTTGTATCGTGTCTGCTTCTTTTTCAAATTTTGCAATGTTTGTGTCCATTATACTTTTTACTGAATCAAGCGTCTCACACATTGTCACATTGCCAGTCTCACCACATCTGTTACATTAGATGGAACACAAGTCATTGGTCCATGAACAAGAGAGTTTAAACAGTTCAGTTCAGCAGGAACAGGATCCAGAGGAAGATTATTTACCAACACTGGTGACAGGACCTGTAGATATTTTTTCTTTAAACTGTTCAATCACACAGTCATCTCTTTTCTTTTGATCTTAGCATTTTTATATTTCTGTGTGTTGTAGTCAATCACCATATTTCTGTGTATTTCATTCTGACTGTTCTGGATTGGTAGTATACATCTGTAAGCTATACTCCTTCAGAGAGTCCCGATGCTCATCATTTGATTTCTATTTACCTATATTATATTTTTTGCCTTGTTCTTGATGCTCTTGATATTGCTTATATTTTTTAGTGCTAGATTTAATCACTTTGTCTTTTTAAGTTTCATCCTCATGATATCTTTTGTTTATATTGTCTTTAGTCCTCTGTTTTAAATCATCATTAGTCCTGTAGTTTCTGTCTGTATAGCCTACGTTGATGTGATGTAGGTTTTAACTCTGAACCTTCCCATGATGATTTACAAATGCAAGCACAATTACCATCTTTCTCTTTACACACACAACGGCTTCATAATGACAGTTATTAACATGTTTCCGGTAAATCACATTGTATTGACAACCACGTCTGTTCGATGAGACACTTGAGGATGAATATTTCAGCCATGTGTTTTGACTATGTAAATATGTCAACACCAATTAAATCACTGGTAGCCTGAATCTCAAATTCTGTTGCCCAAACGCCCAGATACTTCATTCTTGATGTGGAAATATAATCTGATTCCGAACTGTTTCCTTCCAGTGAATGTGCTTTGATTGATTTTGTAGAATGTGTGTATTAACAGCACGTCTCACTTTTCCATGTTCTTGTTTATTTCCACTTACAGCATATGATACAGAACGTAAAAAGCAGTTCCCATCAGCTTCAATACCTTTGGATTCACAAGGCTCAGCCATTTAAAAATCTCATTAGCATTGTTTTGTTCCCTTTCAATTTTTACAATGTTCAACTTCAAGCAAATACTTTGTTGCTGCATTGTGAACGGGCTAAACAGAAAAGAGTCATTGACAGTTTGTGAGATAAATTCAACATCAGCTGTATTTTCATTTGTTGACTCCAGACAAGGTACTACAGGTGTCTTTTCAGCAAACGTTTCATTTACAGATATTTTCTCTGTGATTGTGACATCAATCAAACACTAATAGTAGCTAACATCAGTTTCCATCCATCCATCCATCCATCCATCTTCTTCCGCTTATCCGGGGCCGGGTCGCTGGGGCAGCAGTCTAAGCAGGGATTCCCCCACACTTCCCTCTCCCTAGACACTTCCTCCAGCTCTTCCGGGGGGACACCGAGGCGTTCCCAGGCCAGCCGGGAGACATAGTCCCTCCAGCGTGTCCTAGGGTCTTCCCCGGGGTCTCCACCTGGTGGGACATTCCTAACCTTCCCGGGAAGGCATCCAGGGGGCATCCGGAAAAGATGCCCGAGCCACCTCAGCTGGCCCCTCTCGATGTGGATGAGCAACGGATCTACTCTGAGCTCCTCCCGAGTGACCGAGCTTCTCACCCTATCAACATCAGTTTCCATTTCAGATTTTACAGCTTAAGTAAATTTCGCAGGTTCATCAGGTTTCAGGATTGCCCACAGAGAGAGGAGTCATGTTTGCATTCACCCTGGTTACCTCAAAGGCAGTCTCATGTGCTTTCATTGGCGCGCACAGAGACCTGATGTCCCGATGGAAAACCACTACATTCTTATCCTCAGATGATATGGTCCCGTCAGAGTTTCGATCATGTGGATCAAACACTGCATACCAGGAGCCGTGTCTGATCGCTGCACATATGTTAGATTTAATATTCAACAAACAGGCATCAAAACTCTGAAAAGCTCGAGTCAGTACTTTATCTAGAGACAAGTACACATTACGCATGTTTGTCATACTTGTGAACACCAAAGGAGCCAGATATTGGTGTACCATAGTTTATTGAGAAAGGACAATCATTCATTGTGTGTGTTTTAGGCAGCTCCTCAACACATATGATCCTATGCTGGGGTCACTGATTTTTCCTGCATGTTCCAATAGTTGAAAGACAGAATTACAATAGTTATACATTTTATGACACTTCCAAAAATGATGTCCTAATGATGCTGGGGATATACCACATCTTTCACATGAGGGGTCCACGGAAGAAAACATCTTCGAGAGCTTTAGTTTACATTTACATTTATATTTAGCAGACGCTTTTATCCAAAGCGACTTACAGTGGACTTATTACAGGGACAATCCCCCTGGAGCAGCATGGAGTAAAGTGTCTTGCTCAAGGACACACTGGTGGTGGCTGCTGGGATCGAACCAGCGACCTGTGATTTACCGGTTCAGTGCTTTAACCCACTAGACCACCATCTCCCGTGGTGGTCAGATAAATGAAGTCTGTGCAGGACTTTAAATGGTATTAATCCATGTCTTATACACAGAAGTGAGGAATGAACCCATTCTTGTGCTCACTCTCATTGCCTATCAGGTATATTTATTTCAAGATCTTCTTGCCTCGGCTCTCTTATGCTGTAGTGAGACATTAGACTCTAACTGTGATAGTTTATGACATATATGGATATTCCTCCTTTAATACATGGACTCTTTAAAAATAGTGAATCCATTTGTGAATTTGTTGGCTGGCAGACCCATCCCACCTTCTGCTTTAGTTCTCTGCAAGTATATCTTCTTAATTCTCAGAGTTTCTTTATTCCAAATTAACGGAGTGACCATTTGATCCAAATTTAAGAAGGACTCATATATTAATATATATTGGGATTTACTGAAATATGAAAATATACCTACGTGAGATACTCATTTTGGGAAAACTTCAAAATTGCAACTCTCATTGCCTGCCCAGGTGTTTTGTGACAGCACTGAAATCACGTATTTTCCAGAGTTTACTTTCTAAAGTTGTGAGTGTTCTGAGACAGAGGAACATCTTATAAATTCTAGTTGAATAATGTGCTCTCAGAAGAACCAGACATGTGGTCTGAGGTGTCCTTATAAAGCTTCAATCTAATAGTGTTTGTATGAGACACAGCTGCTCTCCAATGTCCAGTTTAATGAGTAAATTGATGTGTGATGTCATCAGTTCTTCCTTCACCAATGAGAACACATAAGATCTGATGATGATGAGCAGCAGCTGTACACAATCAAAAGCTCTTGTACTTCAGCACTTAAATACACTGACTCAACACTTAAATACACTGACTCAACACTTAAATACACTGACTCAACACTTAAATACACTGACTCAACACTTAAATACACTGACTCAACACTTAAATACACTGACTCAACACTTAAATACACTGACTCAGCACTTAAATACACTGACTCAACACTTAAATACACTGACTCAACACTTAAATACACTGACTCAACACTTAAATACACTGACTCAGCACTTAAATACACTGACTCAACACTTAAATACACTGACTCAACACTTATATTCCTCTTCTAGTCATTATATAATCATATATAATATAGTCTTGATATTGTTGATATTCACTGAATGAATATATTACTTTGAACTTAAAGCTTCTCAATTGCATGGGTTTCATAGACTGGGTCACATATGTGACCATGGACAATAAAACTAGTCTTATGGGTCAATGTTTAGAAATTGAGATTTTTACATAATCTGAAAGAAGAATAAATCTGATTTCTATGGATGTATGAGTTGTAAGCATAGAACAGTATCTGGCTGAGAAAGTTTTTATATATTTAAAGTGGAAATTTACAAAATATCTTCATGGAAGATGATCTTTACTTTATATCCAAATGATTTTTGCCATAAAAGATAAATCTATAATTTTGACCCATACAATGTATTTTTTCCCGTGCTATTTAAGACTTAAGTTTTGTGATTCAGTGTCACATATGTCTTATGACTACAGAGATCAGCTCTATGCTTTGTATTTTTAGGCACCACAAAGACTCTATAACTCATCTATGACCCAGCTAACAGGAAACGTTCCCACAACTTTCACTAATGTTGTTTTGAAGGTATTTAAAGGTTAGGGGAAAACATTCTTAAAATAATGTTTATGTGATGTTTTTATAATGTTTTCAATGTATGAGTAACGTTCCTTTAATGTTAAGAAAAAGCGTCTTTAGATCAACATTCTAGAAACGTTCTATTTATGTTATTTTTACTCAATGAATGCTCTTGTAAATCTGAAGGAAATTGTGCTTAGAACAACGTTCTTGTAATATTGTTGTGATGTTTTTCTATACTTGATGAAGGTTTTTATAATATTAAGAGAAAACGTTCCAAGAACAATGTTTTCAGAACGTTGTGTTGATGTTATTTGTAGCTGATAAATGTTCTGATAATGTTAAAGGAAAATGTTCTTAGAACAACGTTCTTGTAACATTGTTTTGATGTTTTTTTTGCAATTGATGAAGGTCTTCATAATATTAAGAGAAATGTTCAAAGAACAATGTGTTTAGAACGTTGTTTTGATGTTATTTGTAGGTGATAAATGTAGGTGATAGACATTGGTTAAAGAGTTGGACTTGTAACCCGAAAGTTGTGAGTCTTAGGACCCCCAGAAAATGTAATTAGGGGAATGAATAAACACCACTCTCTTCACTCTCATTCCAACAACCAAAGGAGCCCTTGAGCAAGTGTGACTTCTGTGTTTAACGCAAGCACCCACTGCAGTTTCTAGTTGGGGAGACTTAAAGGAGAGTGAAATGGGAAAATAAGAAATTAGTTAAATTAGAACAGCACTTCTATACACCAATGCAGTGTGCGGTGTAAGGCATCTGCTAAATTTATCAATTTTCTCAGTTTCCCATTTCTCCCTGCTTTGAGTCTTGCAAACCGGAAACGGATGAGGGTTCTTCCGGTTTAACTTGAGCACTTGGATGGGTGAAATGCAGAGCACAAATTCTGAGTATGGGAAACATGTACTCGGCCAAACGACACTTCTAAGAAAGAAATAACTACATATTTATGGTAGAAAATGTAGCTAGAAAATTTAAATGTCTACGATTGGTATGCCCAGTTGAGACCTCTATAGGATCTCTGTGTAACAAAAAAATTGACATTTGAGGCAACGTGTCCTATGCAGCAGCACAGTGTCCTGTCATCTTGTGCACCATGCTTTGTTCACAGTGTAACATGTATATATGAATTTACAGTAATGCTGCTCTGACTTCAAATGATTGAGACCTGTATAATTTTCTCCTATAGTTACATTTTAACTTAATGGACTACTCAATGGTTGCTCTTTTATGCATCAGTGAGTGACTAAACACCTCTGCACATAACCTGGGACAAAAATATAGCACAATTATAGTTTTTCATGGCTCTAAATTATAAATGAAGGACAATTTATAGATGGGCCTGGCACAGAGTCTGTGTTTGTTTAGCAGTCTGGCTAGTGGTATTTTTATTAAATTTATATTAACATTAATTAACATTTTTTTATATAAACCTTAGAAAATATTATATTTACTTTATTAGAATAATTGATGGCATTTGATAAAATATTAGATTATTAATTGTGTAATCATATTTTAAGTGTCTATTAAGTAATTAATCAATCAATCCATTATCCATCAATCCATCATGGGAAATCAGAAATATTATGAAGCTGATATTTTAAAATGTAAGATAGCTTTTTAAGAGTAAGGCGCCCAAAACGGATCGCGTATGCGCACAACAAACGTTTGTTCACTCCACATGGTGCTTCACTAGGTGAGTACAGAGCATGTTTTCTTATGTAATCTTATCTTTGTGTGTTTATCGCGATTATACTAAATTAAGATGCGAGTGGATATTACATTACCGTATATTGACATGTTTTGAAGTATATTTTACATTTAAATCTAGCCTATGTGTAAGCCTATTTCAGCTAAAAACATACCATAGTATATTTATATTTTTTATCCTTCAGAAAGTGCAGTAAAATAAGTAAATGTTTCATTATCGATTTCAGTCACTCTTGTCTTTCATTTAATACTTTGTTGAACTTGGAGCAGGGCGCCAATATTTGAATTCGGTGGTTAATCACTGATGGCAGATCTGTTTGACCTCAAAATTATTTCACAAGAGTTTAAGGTACTTTGTTGTTTGCGGGTTATGATATTATAGATTTTGCATGGCGTAGGAACATATTTTAGTTGATTAGTTATCATTGTTGACCAATAATATTTGTTTCTTTCCAGAACGTTATGGGAACGTTCTGATAAAATTAAACACCAAAAATATCACCATATGTTTAAATGAACCTGTTAACACCGTGTCCTAACCAAACACGATCCTAACCAATCTTTTCTATGTTAACCAATGGTTTTGTCCTAACCAGCCGCGATAGCGCTGCGTGACGAGCAACGGCCGTTTCTATTTTAGAAACAAGACGCATATCTCTCTTCGTAATCTTTTCAGCTGCAGCGTGTGAGGCGGTGTGGACAGAGACAAACTGTTCTGATTAGCTCCGTCTTTTGATTGATTGACGCGTCCCGCCCCTTTTCTGCGCTCGGTATGGACAAACAAATTGCTTATAGCAGTCGTGTTTGGTTAGGATGCGGTATAAGCTATTACTGTAATATATATCATTTTTTAAAAATACAATATTTTGAAATACAAAGTTGAAGATGAGGCCGGCTTTCCATTTTTTAGTTTTGTCATATATGGATTTTTGACTCTTTCTACATAAATGACTTTATGAAACAGGGATGAAATCGTCTTGGTTACGTATGTAACTTCAGTTCCCTTTCTGTCGGTCTCTCGACGTTGTGTCGAGAACGACAGATGGGGTTCGCCCTTGAGAACCAATCAACTCTGACTACTATAGAAAAGGCCAATGAAATTTGGCGAATGAAATTTTCATGTCTCCGCCTCCGGATGTCCAGTATAAAAGGAAGCCGGCGTGCAGCATTCATTTACCTCTTGTTCTGAAAAGCCTGAGGGCCTTTCACGACTGCAGCAGAATACGATACGTGTTTGTGGCATAAGGCACACAACGTCTCGTTCCCTCCATCACGTGGGTTACATGCGTAACCAAGCGTTCCCTTTCTGTCAGTCTCTCAAAGTTGTGTCGAGAACTACAGATTGGGTTGCCTATGAAAAACGCCACAACGCTGTATCGCGTCACAATCTCAGGGAAGGGCGAGCCCCATCTGTCGTTCTCGACACAACGTCGAGAGACCGACAGAAAGGGAAATGTATTCTAGTGCCTCACACCTTTCCAAAGACACAATGTTTGTCATGATAAAATAAGAATTCACATACAAAATCTTGAAGATGGCCTCATGGCTTTCCATTTCTTGATGTTAGTTTCGTCAAATACAGATTTTTGACTCTTTCTGCATAAATGACTTTATGAAACATTGATGAAATATGTATTCTAGAGTCTCAGACTCAGACCTTTCCAAAGATATAATGTTTGTCATGATAAGATAAGAATTCACATGCAAAATCTTGAAGTTGGCCTCACGGCTTTCCAATTTTTGCAAACGGGGCCTGCATGGCTCTTGCTTCCACCGCCTCCCCAATGGGGCTGAGTTTCGGCATTAGCGATGCAATCTGCTTCCGGTTCCGCACAACAGGGTGGACGTGCATCTCATGGATACTGCATCCCCTCCTTGTCTCAAACGTGGCATCGCATGCTTCACAACGATTATGGGGAGCATGGAATGTTAAGGGCTCCTTTGTTGAAGGGAGCGTGGAATAGCCCTTGGGAGGTGTCTTTAGGGAGGCGCAGCCATTCCCTTATTAATCTTCTGATCATGATGTCCATTTTGTTCAGCGTATTCCGATGTGCCTGTCCCAGGACCAGCCCATGAATCAGTCTCGGGAACAGGAAATCTCTCACAATCATCAGGCGCTGATGAGGCTTTAGGGGGGCCGCCTTGACCTCTGCTAGCATCCCTTCCAGGTCTTGGGTCCTCTTCGGTATTACTTTTCCCTTCCAGTTAAAGTGGATGCCAAGATACCTCTGAGAGTCCTTCATACCCATCGGCTCAATCGGCCCTCCAGTCGAGGTGTAAGATTTCGGGGAGAGAAGCATTGACTTCGACCTGCCGTCCTTCTCGATCGTCATCGCAGCTGACTTTTTGGCATTCAAGCTCATGCCGCAGCTTGACAGAGCCGTGCATAGGCTGTCCAGTTTGGCCTGTAGGTCTTGCTTCCCCCCTCCGCGCCGAGCCCCGCGAAACACAAGCCCCCCCCCGACCCGCAGACCCACTATTTTGCCCGCTTACTCACTATTTTGTCAAACTCTACCAATGAGGGGCAAGGTAATGCGGGGCCACACCCACTCCCCCCCAGGCCCGCAGACCCACTATTTTGCCCGCTTACTCACTATTTTGTCAAACTCCACCAATGAGGGGCAGGGTCAAGATGGGCCACCCCCACGCACCCCCCGGCCTGCAGACCCACTATTATGCCCGCTAACTAACTACTTTGCCAAACTCCGCCCGGGAAAGGCAGAGGTCGCTTGGGCCTTCCAGGAGGCTTCGCCATGAGCACCGTAAAGCAAGTTTTATGCCGCTGGACCTTTCGGTAACGATGTCCGCGAAACCACCATTCTGCCCATTGAGCCACCATGTTTGCTCTGGCCACGAAACCACTATTGTGCCCGATGGCAATTTACATAGACACTTGCCCATGAAACCACTATTGTGCCCGATGGCAATTTACACAGACGCTCTATTGACTACAAGGAAACATTCCCACGAAACCACGATTGTGCCAGTTTGCAATTGATTACAATTGCAAACTACAAGGAAACATGCCCACGAAACCACTACTGTGCCCATTTGCAATTTACAAACACGCTCTATTGATTACAAGGAAAGCTTGCCCCACGAAACCACTATTGTGCCCGTTTGCAATTTACACATACGCTCTATTGATTACACAGACACTTGCCCACGAAACCACTATTGTGCCCGATGGCAATTTACACAGAAGCTCTACAGATGACAAGGAAAGCATGCTCACGAAACCACGATTGTGCCCGTTTGCAATTTACACAGACGCTCTATTGACTACAAGGAAACATGCCCACGAAACCACTATTGTGCCCGTTTGCAATTTACACAGACGCTCCATTGATTACAAGGAAACATGCACACGAAACCACTATTGTGCCCGTTTGCAATTTACAAACACGCTCTATTGATTACACAGACACTTGCCCACGAAACCACTATTGTGCCCAATGGCAATTTACAAAGACGCTCTATAGATGACAAGGAAAGCATGCCCATGAAACCACTATTGTGCCCGATAGCAATTTACACAGACGCTCCATTGATTACAAGGAAACATGCCCACGAAACCACTATTGTGCCCGTTTGCAATTTACACAGACACTCTATTGATTACAGGGAAACATGCCCACGAAACCACTATTGTGCCCGTTTGCAATTTACAAACACGCTCTAAAGATTACAAGGAAAGCTTGCCCACGAAACCACCATTGTGCCCGTTTGCAATTTATACAGACGCTATATTGATTACACAGACACTTGCCCATGAAACCACTATTCTGCCCGTTTGCAATTTACACAGACGCTCTATTGACTACAAGGAAACATGCCCACGAAACCACTATTGTGCCCGTTTGCAATTTACACAGAAACTGACCAGAGGACCTTTATTTTGACATATGGCATCATACCCAATTAATTTTATATTAAAAAATGAACAAAACTGAGCATAAGACCTTTATTTTGACATATGGCATCATACCCAATTAATTTTATATTAAAAAAATGAACAAAAACTGACCAGAGGACCTTTATTTTGACATATGGCATCATACCCAATTAATTTTATATTAAAAAAATGAACAAAAACTGACCAGAGGACCTTTATTTTGACATATGGCATCATACCCATTTAATTTTATATTTTATAATAAGCAAAACTGCCCAGAGGACCATTATTTTGAAATATATGGCATCTTACCCAATTAATTTTATATTTAATAATGAGCAAATGTGACCAGAGACCCTTTATTGTTATAAATAAATGCTTTTTAAATACTAACGTGTTACTATTACTTCAGCAATATGTGTGGAATCTTATAAAAGAGAAAATGCATTAAGAAACATGACATTTTATTAAATAAGTTACAATTAACAAGAAATTCATAAAACATAGAAAATAAATTCATAGGAACATATTAAGAGATTCATACAACATATTTACAATTAAAAAAAATCTACAGGTCCATCAACATCCTGAAACCCAGATTCTTGATTTCTTCAATCTCCATGTTGTCTGAAAGAAAAAGAAAGAGTTTGTTAAATTGCTGACTTTTTTCCACCATAGAAGCATCGAAAACACAATGGAAGACCTACAGATTTGATTAGCAATGGCCTCCTCCTCCTCTAGAGTGATGGTGGGGATGTCTGTGTTTAAACAAAGCATTGGTTTAGTTTTCAGAGTTGGAATGCACATTTTAGACTAACTAAGATGTCAGTTACTGCTTAAGACTCACCCATGTTCTCCAACATACTGAGTTCATCCTCACTAAATAGGAGGGGACTGAATAAGCCTCCCCCGTAGGCTGAAGAGGCAGGAGAGGGAGGGACGATGGGTGGGGGGGAAGGCTCATATGAAGGGGTGGCTGGCGTGGCAGGGATGGCACTTCTAGGAGGGCTGATGTGAGGGCTTGAATATTCAGGAGTGAGAGAGGAGCTGAAGGAAGGGGTGGCAGTCACATCAGGGGAAGAAGGGTGGGTGTTTATGTTTAGGGTCTCAGGAGCGATGGGGTTTCCTGGGAAATCACAAGAGTCGCACAACACTTGAGATTTATTATGTCATGAGAGAGTAGTTGAGTAGTATACACACTTTTTATTGACAACCTACCACCTACCTGAATTGCGCTGCGGCTCATCCTTCAGGGTCACCATGGGGATGTCAGGGTTGCTGGGCTCCAGCTCTCGCAACTTCCCCATGGGGACCTCTCTCTCCATTCTTTTAACAATTTTGCTCTTCTTAACTGACTGAAAAAGACAAATTGACATCCAAGTGTGTAGAAAACTAACCAAAAAAGCAACAATTAAATGTTTTTTATCAATGACTTACAGAGATGTCTGGATGGCCAGTTTCTAAGTGCTTTTCGAACTGTTTAAAAAACACATTGCACAAGGGGCAGATCTGTCCTCCAAGGAAGACTCTGTCCCTTGCCAACTTCTGCCATAACTGGCGCTCCTGAACATTTGTGATTTTATACATCACCCTAAGGTGCTGCTTAAAATTGGTAATGTCCTTGTGGCACAGGGGGCATTCAGACCTTGGAACCTGGAAGACAAAATAAAGGTTCAAATAAGCAGACATGCATGCAGGGCAGACATTAGATGCTGTAAAAGACACATGTTAGAAGGCATACACATGATCTTTAATGTAATTGCATTGTTATGAGGTCACAGGTTAAACTGAGCTCATACACACAAAGGGCCTTCCCCAGATGCTGTAAAAGACACATGTTAGAAAGCATACACATTATCTTTAATGTAATTGGATTGTTAAGAGGTCACATGTCAAACTGAGCTCATACACACAAAGGGCCTTCCTCAGATGCTGTTAAAGACACGTGTTAGAAAGCATACACATGATCTTTAATGTAATACTGTGCAGAGTGTGATGAGCAGATGCAAAATGAACAAATACATTGCATTGTTAAGAGGTCACAGGTCAAACTGAGCTCATACACACAAAGGGCCTTCCTCATATGATTTTAAAGACACATGTTAGAAAGCATACACATTATCTTTAATGTAATACAGTGCAGAGTGTGATGAGCATATGCAAAATGAACATATACATTGCATTGCAAACTGGGCTACAATTATTGCTGAATTAAAATACTTTTTAAAGAAAATGACATTTAAAAGAAAGCAAAGTTATACTCACATGTGTCATGCTTGCTTGTCTGGTCAAAACCGTGTGGTTTCGCTGAAGAATAAGATGGTGGTTAGGGTAAGTTTGTTGACAAACATCTTGCTCTCCAGACACTCTCACCTGAGCTTCAAAGCATGTTCAATTGTTCACAGAGAAAACTTATGGCCTACATGATTTTAAATGGTTTGATTACTTTGTTCTGTAAGTTCTGAATGTTTCAGCCTCTGGTGTATGCCCTGAGCATTCTTTGACCTCTCACAGTGAACACACTGCACAATGCCATAAATTATTATTACCTTTTGCATACATTCACCACAGTCTACACTATAATACATTAAAGATCATGTGTTTGCATTTTCATTTGTGTCTTTTTACGTATCCATATGAGCTCAGTTTAACCTGTGACCTCTTCACAATTTAATGTTTTTGGGCCTTTTGCATAAATTCACCTCATACTAGTGTAGAATGTAGTAAATGATACAAATGAGAATGCAAACATATGCTCAATAATATATTATACTTTTGTTGATTATGTGCATGCTTAAACCTTTTTTACAGAGTATGAATGTTAAAGCTTCTGATGCAGGCCGTGCATGCACATTTTGCTTAGGTGAGACAAATTATAGAGTCTTTTTTCACTTAACATTTTTTATATAAGTTATTGTTTCTGTTAAGGAATTCGTAAGCACCATTTGAAGAATCAGATGGAGACAACGCTGGAGACGACGCTTGAGTCTTCCCATCGCAGGTAGGTGTTTTGTGGTTATTGTTATGTTATTTTATTAAGTTATGCCAAAAATTCAGAATCAAATGCATAATTTGTGGATTAGTGTTTTGTGTGAAAAAAAAAGTAACTGCAATTTACATTAAGTTAACCTCAAGTTAAGATTTTTGTCTACTCGTTAAATTAAGCAACTTAAACTAGCACCGTAGTTGAATCAAGTGAGTCGGAGGCAAATGGACATTTAAAACATAAGGTGGAACATTTATTGAACATAATAAAAAACACATTGGAACATCAGAACGATAACAAACAAGTAAAAACATGAAATGGAACTATTTACAGGAAAACCCCTTAAAGGGGTATTGGGGAGGTGAGGCAGGAGCTGGGAAGGTCAGGAACAAAAACAACAAACAACGGGGATAGCAGAACAGGGAACAGGTGGAGCTGGGTAGGGGTGGAGTAGTCGGGGAACTCTGGGGCGGGGGAAACGCGGGTCAGGTGCGGAGCAAAGGATCGCTGGAGCAGGACAGGCACTGAACCAGGCGCTGGAGGGGTATTCTTTGGAAAGCTTGTAAGGTGACTCTGCCGGGGACCATCTAATTCTCAGAGGCGTCAGGACAATGGCTGCCTGCCTCATAGGCTTGGCCATGGACGGCTGGGCCTTAGATGGGTCGCAATCGGATGAGTTCTGCGTGAAAAAAGAGAGACAAAGGTTAGCAATAGGCAGGAGACATGACTGTGACAGGAGACAAACCTATCTCTTCCGAATCCACCGAGGACACTCCCAACTCCTGGTAGACCTCCCAACTCCGCTTCATCCTCAGTTGTGGTCTGTGAGGTGAGCGGAGACGCATTGTCACTTCGCTTTCGCTTGCAAGGCCTCTTGCCGGCCTTGCCGATGGGCTCGTCCGGCACGTCAGGCCCCTCTCCGGCACCTTCTCGAAGAGCTGCCTGTGCTCCCATGCCTCCTTGGTATTTAGGTTACACGCGTAGAACTTGTCCGCAGTCCTTGTGTCGTGACACATGAAACGGGACAGTTTTGATCGGTCCTCAACGGTGCCATTGTTCCTGGCCTGTAGAGAGAGAGACGAAAAGAGTATTTAGACACAATATCCACACCAAAAAGGACAAAATCTCAAACTTACATGAGTGGCGATGCCCGACTGGAGGTCTGTGAATGTGGGGTATTTTGGAAGCCCCATCTCCTTCCAAGCTGCCTGGAAGTGGCTGTTCAGATTTTTGCACGGATTTGTACTAATGTAAAAAAAACTAGCTTGGCCTCGACCCCGCCCACCAATTCCTTCCTCATCGCCAGGAACCGCTCGAACCAGCTGTACTCCTCTGCGCAGAGTGCAATTTGTGCCGGTCCGAAGGCCTGGTTGGTCTTCTGCAAGTTGACCTGCGAACAAAACCCAAGAAAACGTCTCAGAAATGAGCAAGAGGCAGATCACTTACATTGATGAGGTAAGTATTTGATGTCTTGGTCGCGTTCCTGACCTCATCTATGGTCATGTTTTGGAATACCCCGCAGCGGTGACCATAGATTGAGGCCAGGAACGCTGTCAAATACCCATAAAATCGGAACTGGGTCTTCTGCGCCTTGGTATTTTCCAGCTCATCTGGAGGAACACAAAATAACAGGAGCTTTAGTAAAGGATAGTGAACTGTAACTAACCACTGAAGACATCGACTTACCGATAATTTGGGGAATTTTCTGTCTGGCCTCCTCCCTGCACTTCTTCAAGAGGGCCTTGGAGATGAGCTGCCCGTATTTGGCCCGCTTCACCGTCATTTGGTGCAAAGTGACCGGGCGCTTCATGCACCGCAGCATCATCCTCACTTCCCTTCTGATCGAGAGCAAGACCCTCTTGGAGAGGCGGCAGCTCGGAGGGGGTGTTGCGGCCACATAGTCCATAAACTGTGCTATGTTCTTCAAGTAATGATTGATTGTAGTCTCCCGAATCGCCATGGTTCTGAGAGTCTTTACCCATCTGCAGACAGATAGACAAAAAAAATAAACAGAGACAGAACGACAGTCAGTGGGGAAACGCAAAACACTGTTTTGTCACAAAAAGCTCGTGCAACTGGTCTTGCCTTCGCATCCTCTCCGTATCATTGAGGAGGTCCAGAGTCTGGAGCTTGCCCCCTCCCTGGGCCATGTACGCAACAAATCGCTTGATGCGATACACCTTGCTGGCGACATTGTCCTGCAGCTTAGTGGAGGGGTCGGGGCCCTCCTGGTGGGCCCTGTATTGCTCCATCAGTGTGTCTGGAAAGAGAGACAGCAAAAAAGAGACAGGTTAACTCACAAAAGACACACAAAACAGCACATAACCTTCAAGGGGCCACAGGCGGAGAGTCACACTCAGTCAAGACCGCGACGTGGTCCGGGAACTGGGGAAGCCCATGCTCCCCAGGCGTCGCAGAGGACTTGCTGGTTGACACCTTGGAGGAGGAATGCTGAGGCGGCACTGCATCTTCCTCCACGTTGTCTTCCTCGATCGCAAATGAGGAGTTGCTTCGCCTGACGCCTGAAGTCCGAAGGCCTTCGGTGTGAGCGGCGTTGCATAATGCGGAAGAGCCTGGAAAGCTCCTTCAGGGTGGACGTGAGGGTGTCCACCTGGGAGTTGAGCTGGGCCACGGTTTCCCTCGCCATGACGCAAGCTCTTTTTGGACACCCACTCTCCTCTGTCTCTTCCTGCTCCTCCGAACCCTCCTCTTCAGCTTGGTCCAGAGCAACCTCTCCCTCCTCATCTTCCATGAGGTCCAGCGTCGACACCATTGGCACTTGCAGGTCTGAGGCCCGCAGTGCAGCCAATTGCTTTAGACAAAGAAGCCTCTTCATCTAACTAACGTGCTGCCTGCGCGTTGCCACCGTCAGCTCAGTGTGGGCCTTCAGATGCCGGTCCAGCCTTGCCGACTCTTTATTGCAGCCCTGACCCTGCCGGACTGCAGTGCCAGGAGCAGCCTCCACTCTTCCATGTTTTTGACCCCATGCGACACCCAGAGGTGTTGGCTCAGCTGGGCGTAATCCCGCTTGCAAATGGTACACGTGTTGATCGGTATGTTGAAGAAATGGGGGAAAAGAGAAGTGGGAATTAGGGTTTTTTTTATGCCCCAGGCATTGGAAAGGAGGGAGTCGCTCACCTCCGAAGTTTGTGGATTACGCGCAATTTCCATGCAGTTTATGGATTGCTCACCTCCGACATTTCTGGACTATGCAGATTTTCCACGCCGCATGTGGACTTTTACAGCCAATGGATGCAAAATGAATCAATTGCAGACTAAATATACTCAATAAAAAGATATTATTAATGAATAAAGATTAATTCAATAATCACTGTGGTTCATTTGTCTACAATGCATACAATACATGCAAAAACCACAAACCTATTGCTGTGTGCAGAGGTCAAAATGATCTCACATGTACGTAAAGCCTACAGCAGAATGACATGAACATGTCACATGACAACACATGACAGAATATGTTTTTGCTATCTCACTTTTCTCTTTTAACAGCATCTGGTTTTTGCCCAAATTTCCACAAAAGCCACAAAAATATGAATGCGCATAAACTGCATGCAGGTTTTTCGTAGGAAAGCCGTAGGAAGCCGTTTTTTTCGCTTACTATGTATGCGAGGGGCGTGCGACAACATACCGAAAGCGCATTCTCGTGCACCACATGGTTTAGCCTTTGCATGCGTCCTAGGGTACACGAGAGGAGAATCCGGCCTATGGTAGAAACTCGGATTCAGGAGGAACAGTGTGGTTTCTGTCCCGGTCGTGGAACACTGGACCAGCTCTGTACCCTCTCCAGGGTGCTGGAGGGTTCATGGGAGTTTGCCCAACCAATCCACATGTGTTTTGTGGATTTGGAGAAGGCATTCGACTGTGTCCCTCGCGGCATCTTGTGGAGGGTGCTCCGGGAGTATGGGATTCGGGACCCTTTGCTAAGGGCCATCCAGTCCCTGTACGACCGGAGCAGGAGCTTGGTTCGCATTGCCGGCAGTAAATCAGACTTGGTCCCGGTGCATGTTGGACTCCGGCAGGGCAACCCTTTGTCTCCGGTTATGTTCATAATTTTTATGGACAGAATTTCTAGGCGCAGCCAGGGGCCGGAGGGCGTCGGGTTTGAGGACCACACAATTTCATCTCTGCTCTTTGCGGATGATGTCGTCGTGCTGGCCCCATCAGACCAGGACCTCCAGTATGCACTGGGACGGTTTGCAGCTGAGTGTGAAGCGGCTGGGATGAGAATCAGCACCTCCAAATCTGAGGCCATGGTTCTCAGTATCTGGGGGTCTTGTTCACGAGTGAGGGAAGGATGGAACGGGAGATTGACAGACGGATCGGGGCAGCTTCTGCAGTAATGCAGTCGCTGTACCGGTCTGTCGTGGTGAAGAAGGAGCTGAGCCGCAAAGCGAAGCTCTCGATTTACCGGTCAATCTACGTTCCTACTCTCACCTATGGTCATGAGCTGTGGGTCATGACCGAAAGGACAAGATCCCGGATACAGGCGGCCGAAATGAGCTTTCTCCGCAGGGTGGCCGGGCGATCCCTTAGAGATAGGGTGAGAAGCTCGGTCACTCGGGAGGAGCTCAGAGTAGATCCGCTGCTCCTCCACATCGAGAGGGGCCAGCTGAGGTGGCTCGGGCATCTTTTCCGGATGCCCCCTGGACGCCTTCCCGGTAAGGTGTCCCGGGCATGTCCCACCAGGAGAAGACCCCGGGGAAGACCTAGGACACGCTGGAGGGACTATGTCTCCCGGCTGGCCTGGGAACGCCTCGGTGTCCCCCCGGAAGAGCTGGAGAAAGTGTATAGGGAGAGGGAAGTCTGGGCATCCCTGCTTAGACTGCTGCCCCCGCGACCCGGCCCCGGATAAGCGGTAGAAAATGGATGGATGGATGGAATTTATAATACATTGGTGATTTTTTTTGTCAAAGGGAATTTTTCCCAATTTTATCAAACCAAGTGAGTGTATGAGCCTCAGTTTAAGACCAAATAACATATACATGAATAACAACACACAAATACAATAAGAGAGCACAAAACTGTCTACTGAACAAAGATTCTTAGCTCATGTTATGTGTTCTTTGTGTTATTAAAGCAAAACTGTATGCAATCCTGGAAATGACAGCACATTGAACATTAAACAATAAAGCTTAAATAATGAAATAAACTTTGTGAGAATAGAATAGTCTATATGTGTTTAAACCAAGAGTTTGAGTTGCAGCAGTGGGTCATTTAGCAGCTATTAAGACACATCTGCAGCTGTTAGCGGTCATTTCTCAGTTGTGAATCTGGGCTATTAAGATTTTAAGCAAAACAAAAGACGTGCCCTAATAGTAATCATAGTAACCATAGTTTTTTTTTATTTTAACTGTAGTAAAACCATGTTTCCTCAATTTCATCTGAAGTAAAACAATTGTAAATTTCCGTAAGGGGTGTGTAGACATTACAAACATAACAAACAAATACAAGAACACGGCACACAATTGTCTATTAAATAAAGATTCTTAGCTCATGTTATGTGTTCTTTGTGTTATTAAAGCAAAACTGTATGCAATCCTGGAAATGACAGCACATTGAACATTAAACAATAAAGCTTAAATAATGAAATAAACTTTGTGAGAATAGAATAGTCTATATGTGTTTAAACCAAGAGTTTGAGTTGCAGCAGTGGGTCATTTAGCAGCTATTAAGACACATCTGCAGCTGTTAGCGGTCATTTCTCAGTTGTGAATCTGGACTATTAAGATTTTAAGCAAAACAAAAGACGTGCCCTAATAGTAATCATAGTAACCATAGTTTTTTTTTATTTTAACTGTAGTAAAACCATGTTTCCTCAATTTCATCTGAAGTAAAACAATTGTAAATTTCCGTAAGGGGTGTGTAGACATTACAAACATAACAAACAAATACAAGAACACGGCACACAATTGTCTATTAAATAAAGATTCTTAGCTCATGTTATGTGTTCTTTGTGTTATTTTATTTTTGTAATTGAATAAAACAAATGATTCTTACTGTATTTACATAAATACTCACATTTTTTATAAATTTTCCTGCTGTTGCATTGTTTGTTCAAATCTAAAGTTTCATTTGTGATCTTAAATCTTTTGCATTTTAAAAATACGTCTTATTTCTCTTTGTCATTAATTTTATGTAAAGCAATGATGAGACATCATCCGCCTCATAGGGACCTTCTACACATTTCATGATACATTCATGGCAACTGGTTAAAGACTATATTAAGAAAAAACATCTTACTTTCATTTTATGTTTCAGAGCATGTTGATTCATGTATTATTTAACAATTTCGTAAACATTTTGTTCCTTAGATGTAAAATGTATACTATTACTGTGTCTTCTTCAATCACGCATTATCCAGTTCAATAGCTTTTAAAATAAATGAATGGGGGCTTTAAAACGGGTTTGGAACTTTTTATTTCACCCATACGATCTCAATCCAACACTTTAATTCAATATCATATATCATCCCTTGGTCATAGGTTTGCTTTTGATATTGCCTGTCTGACTGCTTTGAGGATGTGAGCGGAACATACATGTGTGTGTGTGAGGTCCATATCTGCATGGTGCCCGTCTTATAAGGCCTATAGCCTTTGTTAAAATCAGAGAAGTACATGAACTTCTATATCTATCTTAAATGTATGCTTTTACATAATAAAAAATGTAATATATTTAGAAACTTTAAATGTAGTTTTTAATATAAGAAATCTGTTATTTAAAGAAAACTCAGTAATATACTTTGGAAAACCACCATATGCCATGTGCCCCTATGTCAACATTCTCTGCACCATGGTGGTCCCCCCTTACTTTGAAAAACAATTAAAGTAGTCTTGCTTGCAAAAATTGTAGTTATAAGTGGTAAATAAATCCTGCATTTACCTTTTTACCCATCTCCTTTGTTGCTTCACATACACTACCCACACTAAATACATGGAACATGTAAAAAGTTCATGCTACAGTGATATTGTATCATGAAAGTATGACATTTAGGTAGAAGCGTGGAATGGCAATTTCTTCATCTCTGCCAATTTATTGAAACAAAAGTTAACAATAGTGCAGGGTATACCACAACAGAAAATTTAAATAACTTATGTGTCCTTGAGCATGAATTATAACTTGACAATGACGTCTCATGATGCTCACAACTCGATGTTCTTGAAGGGCTTTCCTCAGGTCATTGAGGTTCTGGGGTATAATGTTACGACCCTCTACATGACAACTGATCTCAGAGGCTTTCTATAAGTGCAGGCCACTCCATTTGAGGTACCGCTGCCTCCAGCAGCCGTTCCATGATCATGCAACCTCAATGAGCTGGGGCAAGGTCATCCATGAAGATGAAATCAGGCCTGTGTTGCTCATGCAGAGGCACAATGACTGGATTAATATTCAAGTAGTATTGTCACAGTACCATTCACAAGGTGTAGGGCAGTTTTGTATTGACTCAACACACCTGCCTAGACTGTAATGCCTTCACCTCCAAAGGCTTCTCTAATCATCTTGTTAGTACTTATTGCATATGAAGAGCTCTTTTCCAAAACGCGATAAACGCCAAATAAATAAAAAAATGAGTTTGTCATGCGATTTTGCTGTGTACTGAACCTATTCACTGCTCTATCAATGTTTCATGCCATGTTTTCATTCGCTGTGCTTGAGGTCCGTGTGGTACTGGAGAAATCTGCATCAAGAATGACAATCGTTTAAAGTCATGACACTCATTTAAGACCAATGAAGTGTCCATATATAAAAAAATCTCAAATCATACTAACCTTTTTGTGATCTTGAGGTAGTTTAGCTGAGTCTGATTGGTCAACTTGGCCTCAGTGAGCTCACGCAGAAACAGCTTTGATTTCTCCCTGTTCCTCACAAACAACAGGGACGGTTGTTGTGGGTCCATGAAGTGGAGAAATCTGGAAACGTTTTCTACCTGGAAAGAAAGAAATGCATTTAATATTACCACACGGGTGTGACTTTTTGCAATGTTACAAAGAAACACTTCCAAATGATAATCTCACCTCCTGCTTGAAATTTTCATTCTGGAGCAAGATATCACGTATTGAACAAAACAATACCGAACATGAAAATTAAATATCATCATCCGGAGGGGAAAAAATTGAAGTTTGCTGGCCAAAGTGTCCATAGTTCTGCATGCTAAATTCATAAACGCTTGCATTGTTCATCAGGAGACGAAAAAATGTAGATTGCTGGCCAAAGTGTCCATAGTTTTGCATGGTTATTCGTAAACAGTGTGTTTTGCCGGTGTGGTGTTCCAGAAGTCGTGGTCTATTCCCAGTTGAGATCTAGACCCTCTCCCCTGTAGGACTTCTTCTTGTCTCCGTAATCGTAGCAGAGTGCTTCATTTGGCGGGATCTTTCGGATTGCCAGAAACAAGATAATGTCCTCCTCCTTCCCATCCTCCTGAACTGTTAACAGCTTGGGACGTATATTGGCATGCTTCCCATAGTGGCAAATGCGGTGACAGAATGGCTGCCTGTCGGTGTGGCATTCGCAGCTGCTGGAGTCTATGCACATCGGCTCGCCCTTCCTGTTTGTGTAGAAGAACAAGCCTCCAGATTGACCCTTGCCAGTTTGGATGTTCTAGTCCTCACTTGCCGTGACTACACGTCCGTGATAGTCCCAAATGACCTCTCCGATCTGGAAAGAACGTTTTGTGACAACATCCTTATCAGTCAGTTTCAGGCCTTTCCACTTCTGTGAGATGGTGAGCTTCCGGATGTGCGTGCAGTCCATAACAGCACGAACGGGTCCCGGCGCCTTCCAGTCACTGACGATGTGGGCGTAGGAAGGGGTGTTGCTTTTCCAGCCCTAACTCGAAATCCATCTAATGACTCTTTTTTTATTTTGGAAGTCGCCAGCCTAAGTGTGCTGCAGAAAAAACGAAAAATGTTGTTACGTGTAGTGTACTTTACTATCTTCAGTATCATACACCGCGGTGTAAGACTTTTTACAAAATACTTACAGATGACAGATTGCACTCGCAGTCTCATCTGTGCTTTAATCCAGCGCTTATAGAGTTGCCTCTGGAATGTCACAGACGCCACTGAGCGCAGACACCTGTTTGGAACTTCCCCGTCCAATGTCACTGGATGAGCGAGGAGCAGCGTGTCGTACGCTTTCTGCACTTCGATCTTCTCCTCGATGGCATGTGTGGTCTCCGTCTCACTGCCGGAAGAAATGGTGGATGAAGCTTTTCCAGACTGTTCTTCTGGTTCAGCTCTAATAAAAACAATAGACATATACAGTTGAAAGAAAAAGTATGTGAACCCTTTGGGCTTACTTGGATTTCTTCATAAATTGGTCATAAAATGTGTTCTGATCTTCATCTAAGTCACAACAATAGAGAAACACAGTCTGCTTAAACTAATACCGCACAAACATTATACGTTTTCATGTTTTTATTGAACACAACATGTAAACATTCATAGTGCAGGGTGGAAAAAGAATGTGAACCTTTGGGTTTAATAACTGGTTGACCCTCCTTTGGCAGCAATAACCTCAAGCAAACGTTTCCTATAGTTGCAGATCAGACCTGCACAACGGTCAGGAGAAATTTTGGACCATTCCTCTTTACAAAAGTGTTTCAGTTCAGCAATATTCTTGCGATGTCTGGTGTGAATCGCTCTCTTGAGGTCATGCCACAGCATCTCAATCGGGTTGAGGTCAGGACTCTGACTGGGCCACTCCAGAAGGCATATTTTCTTCTGTTGAAACCATTCTGTTGTTGATTTACTTCTATGTTTTGGGTCGTTGTCCTGTTGCATCGTCCATCCTCTGTTAAGCTTCAGTTGGTGGACAGATGGTCTTAAGTTTTCTTGCAAAATGTCTTGAAAAACTTTGGAATTCATTTTTCCATCGATGACAGTAATCCGTCCAGGGCCTGAGGCAGTAAAGCAGCCCCAAACCATGATGCCCCCTCCACCATATTTCACAGTTGGGATGAGGTTTTCATGTTGGTGTGCTGTGACTTTTGTTCTCCACACATAGCGTTGTGTGTTCTTTCCAAACAACTCAATTTTGGTTTCATCTGTCCACAGAATGTTTTGCCAGTAGTGCTGTGGAACATCCAGGTGCTCTTTTGCAAACTTCAAACGTGCTGCAATGTTTTTTTTTTGGACAGCAGTGGCTTCCTCCGTGGTGTCCTCCCATGAAGTCCATTCTTGTTTAATGTTTTCCTTATTGTAGATTTGTCAACAACAATTTTTAATTGGACAGGCCTGTTCTAATGAACACATCCAATCTCATCACATTGATTGGACCCCAGGTTGGCTGACTCCTGGCTCAAATTAGCTCTTGGAGAAGTCATTAGCCTAGGGTTTCACATACTTTTTCCACCCTATGAATGTTTACATGTTGTGTTCAATAAAAAGATGAAAACGTATAATGTTTGTGCGGTATTAGTTTAAGCAGACTGTGTTTCTCTATTGGTGTGACTTAGATGAAGATCAGAACACATTTTATGACCAATTTATGAAGAAATCCAAGTAAGCCCAAAGGGTTCACATACTTTTTCTTTCAACTGTACACCATGTAATCAATACAGTCACAACTATGGTATATAAATATTTCAGACCCATTCCACAAATCTAATGCACATAAAAAAACATTTATCATCTTTTACATAAATTAGCTTATGAAAAACTAGTACAAAACTTTGAACAAGCGTTTATTGGAACTCCATGGAGCAAGTCACACATCACTTGCTGACAGGATATTTTTCAATTATTATTATTATAACACTTGCCATTCAATGATAACAACGTTGTCTCTATTGTGAATAATTTTGATCATATCCTGTATAATATGGGGATTGTTATTCACCCCGGTTATGAAGAAGTATTCATAGGAATGTTTGTAACATAGTTGTGTTAGAACATCAGAAATCATACTAACTTAGATCAAGATTGTTTGAATGATAGAATCAATATACTTCTGCATGATGGAAATTATAGAATCAATATATGTGAATTTATGCAGTAATTGCTTTCATAAAACATTTTAATTATTTTCAGCAATACAAAATCCAGTGATGTTATAAAGGCCTGACCCAATTAAGTCAAACTTATGATGCATTATAGCACAATTTATTTTTAAAACAATGAGTCAAGGTTGAAATTCCACCATTAGACCACAAACCTTGATGCCTAGAAATAATGGTGGCAGGCAAGGACAGTTGGATATAAAAAATAAGAGATAGCTGGAATATACCTGATTGGTTTCGAAAGGAAACACCTCTGAGTAGTTTCACTATAACTAGAGGTTGGAAAACACCCGATTTTCAGATGCTTTTGGGAAACATCTCACTTTGTTTGACTTGAACAAATAAAGTAAAATCTTTGATACCTGGACCTTCTTTGTCTGAGCAATTTTTGAACTGCAAGATCAGCATTTTTTCCTCATCATCTCTTGCTAGTGTATGTTAACACGACCCACCCACATTAAACAATACCCATCTTGATGTGCATCAACAAAATGCACCTGAACGTTTCCTGGCATCCGATCAAAACCTCAAACATAATACAGCACCCAGGTCAACATTACAATTTTTACAGAGATAAAAAATGTCACAATTTTAGATGAAACAAACATTTCTGTACTAAAATGGTCTCAAAAAACACTTTCCCTTCAAAAGTAGATGAAAAGTAAAAGACATGAGAACTTTAGATCAACCCCAATAAAACATTTTTATCAATATTAAGATGCACACAAGGTAAAACTTTCCAAGTCACATAACTACAAAAAGTGAACAGCAGCAAACAATAACTTATTAAACCTCACAACGCTTCAAAAGGAACTTCACTCGTTTCACCAGCAACTTTGCTTAGTTCAACGATGTTATTGTTGCGGACTTTGATTTTAAATTGCGAAGTAACCATGAGGTGCTCTTCCAAATCCTGATGGTCAACAAGCAGGTGAAGTAGGTTTTCTTTCGTCAAGTACCTCTTCATTACAGACTTAGACAAAGTCATATCTTCACTGTATCCTGTCACGTTCACCCGTGTTGTTACAGTAGGCTGGAAAGTCTCAGTGTTTTGAAGTTTGTTACACCTCTCGCATCTCTGAAATCGGCTCTTGCCATCAAAACCCTGTTACCAAGCCTGGCATCTGACACACTTATGCGAAATCTTGACCTCTTGAGCCGTACACATCTTAGACACAATGGTAGTGACCTCTTCTTCATCAACCACAAAGTCGATCTCAGGTTTCTAGCCTGCGACAGCAACGATATCTACAATTTGGGTGTTCCATGTGGTCGTCAAGTATGCTTTCCCACCAAATTCTCGGGGGGTCAGGTTTGTCATGCGGCATAACGACACTACTCAAAACAAAACCTCTTCGCTCATAACACCCAAAGAGTCTACTGCTCTACTTAATACTCATAGGGTGTCTTGATAAAACGAATAACACATGGCCTCAGTTTCTGCGACTTTTCGCTTGGACTTTTCAGGAGGCTCTTTGTTTGAAAACGGCAAATAGGACACCACAGATATCTCGGTCGTCTTTCCACACTGCACATCGAATCTGCTGTAATCTGAACCTATAAACACACATTTCAATATGTCACGGATACAGTTACATTCAACAAACAAAAGAACACTTTAACTAAATAAAAAAACAAAATCAATCTTTTCATAATGAAGAAACAACGTACAAGTGCTTCAAACGTAATATCACTCTCGGACACCAAAGGTATCCAAACACATAACCTCATACTTCTCTTACTGCAGACAAGGCATTAGAAAACATGTGTGCGTAAATGCGGTTGTTGCCGAAATGCACGTCTCTATAGCGCACTCTTGAAGATAACTTGACATTCTGGCGATGTAGAAATACACCCATCAATCCACCGTCCAACGTTAACAGCTCATACAGCAATTAAACTTACATTTTTTTGGTTAATATGTGAAAATATTTTTTTTTATTCACACGTTTTGTTACAAATTCAAATGCATTACTTTATTGTCGCCTAATCTTCAACGAATGGCCGTTTAACTCTACAACTTGTTTAGCATACCCATGAAATATAACTACACATACTGCCATCTAGTGGATACATTGAACAACAACCACAATCGATTTATCCATATTTCACAATTCCTTGAAACATCAAACAACTTGTATTACTACATGTTTTCTTCCATATCGTCAGCCTCTTTTGTTTTGAAAGCATTTATCCAAATTTCAGTTTCTTATTGGCCTTTCATACAGTCTTTTACACCTTATTTAACATTTGGAAAGCCATGTCCTATAAGCAAACAAAGTCAAAATAAACACAAAAAATAAATATGTGTATTTGAAAAGGACCTATTTTAGGCTTCATGACATATTGGACATGTGACTGGGCCTAAGATTTAAAACCTCTATCTCTCTCAAAAACCTTCATCCTCTACTGCAAACAAATTATAATACATGTTGTGGTGTACTGAGAATCATTACACAAGTTCTTCCAAAACTAAGAAAATGATTTTTTTTAGGAACATATAGAGGACAACAGAAAATGAGGTTTAATACTACCTACACAATTTTGGAAAAATACCATGGTCAACAGGTGAAAATAACATTTACAAACACCTCAACAAATCTACTCTTTATGTTAAAAAAATATATCCATGATAAATACATATTTTTAATATTTCAGTGTAAAACAGTACATATAATTAAAATACTTATATATTTAATGAATATATAGTGTTTATAATGTTGGTTTTTGTTGTCACCTCTTTCTTTTTTCCCGTCGCACTTGGTTGTTGATTCTTTTTCTGACTTTTTGTTTGCGTTATCCTCTCTCTTGCTGCTCTCTTTTTCTCCAGACCATCTCCCTTCCGTTAAGTCCAGTTCTTCTGGATGTCCCTCTGGATGCACAAGAAGCAAACCAAGCATTCATTATTCCAGGAAGAGATATAACAGACACGATCTGGACAATAAGAGACATTGTAGGAAGCATAAGAAATGACAGTGAAGGCGGAGTGATTTTATGTGTAGATTTTAACAAAGCTTTTGACAGAGTAGAACATCATTACATGGAACAAACAATGAGAAAATTTGGCTTTGAGGAGAGAATTATAAAATGGATAAATTTGCTCTATGGTAATGCAGAAAGTTGCGTAAAAATTAATGGTGCGTATGCGTCACAAAATGCATCATGCATAAAGCATTTTGTGAGGAATGAACGCGCTTTATAACAATGCGCATATGCATCACAGAATGCATCACACACATAAATGGTCCGTGATGCATGCACGCACTGTAATATCAACGCGCATATGCGTCACAAACGCACTGTAATTGAACAAACTATAACTGAACATTAGTTATATTGTTATTTGTAAGTTAACTGCATACTAATTGTCTAATTAGGTATTAATAATTAAAGACTTGAGATCTATTCTAATTCTAATGCTTTTTCATAAAAAGGACACAAACCCATGTGTTCGGGCCCACACATCCAACAGGAGACTCTTCTCCACAAAAGGAGCAGTGATCTTTGGGGTTGAATACTGTAATTAGAAATTATAATCAGAAATCAGTGTTATATTTTAACAGCTCAAATTTCTGACAGAAAGGCAGACAGATACTCAGACAGACAGTTATCCTATCAATATGTGGTTTTATGTCTATACTTTGCGCATTTGTAACCAATGTAGTGCATGAGAAACATCAGACATGCAATCCTTATATTTCTTAAATTGCTTGCTGGTTGTAGTGCTAATCACCAAGGGTCTTGGGGGTCCCCCAAACTGCTATGTAGACCCAGATGCTAAACCAAAGAAATTCATACAGATTTTGAACAACTTGAAGGTGAGTAAATGATGTCAGAATTTCTTGTTTTTGTGTGAAGTATCCCATTGAAAATGAATATAGATGGTCATCCCTGAGAATTTTTTGTTACACATCCAAAAGAAATGTAAGCTATTGGGATTGGGACCTCAAAAGTACTTGATTTCCAATTGATTAAATTTCCAAGAATTGAAAAGGGTTTATCTGAGCTTGAGTTAAGGTTTCATTTGGAAATGTTTTTGATTCTAGCAATAACAGATCTATGAACCAAAAAGCAAATGTATTTACAATAGTGACTCCTAGTTTCTGATCCGTTGTCTGAATAATGGGGCTGATTTGTATCCGTTGATCCGAATACAATAGTGTTTCAGTTTGATGATTAGACCCATGGTAATAAGCATAAATATTAGTCGTGGATATAGATTAATTTTTTTTGATTAATCTAGATTAAAATGGCTCATTTGAATTCTGCCTAATACATTCAGAATATGTGTGCTACCCAAATAATGACAAAGTAAGTCTCTGAGAACGGATTTCTCAAGCCAGGTGGCGCATTAGACCAGAGACTCATCTCCTGTTTCCAAAATGCATCACAAACTGCTTGAGAAAGCTGTTCTACTATGATAATTGGTGATGAAGAAAATGATGTTCAATAAAATGTACTTGTGTTTACTTCCGCATTAGCTAAGGGATGCTTTGCGTTTAGGTGGTACTTGAGACTGGAAGAGCTCCTACAGTAAACCAATTCCGCATTGCACAAGGTGCAAACAACCTTAGTCTTGTCGATGTTTCCATTGGGAAGCTTCTAAAAAATAAATTTTCCCTGAAGCAAACCCGGCGGCTTCAAAGCTGCATCCATGTTAGCACGTCACGTTTGATGTGGTAATTTCACAGTAACGTTATGTTGTGTTCAGACCAAACGCGAATGGCGCCTCAAGCGCGAGTGATTTACATGTTAAGTCAATGCAAAGACGCGATAGACCTACTTATGGCGCAAATAACGCGAATTGTGCGAATGATGAGGCGGCGCGAATTGCGAGAGTTAAAAAATCTTGTTCTCACCCCCTACAGTGCAGTTAAGCTGGTATACATCCGCGCTAAAATATCAAGGTGAAATTCATCATAGCTTGCGTTGTATAGACCCAGCTCCCAACCCAACTTTGAGAATAGATTAACGGCAACATTTTTTTTATCGCGCGATAAGAGTCTCACGTTAACGCAGCACATTAACGCCGATAACGGCCCACCAATAATAAATATATAAACTGTATGTGCGCAGTACAATCGCAAAGCCAACTTAATAATGATCACTATAAATCGCTTTGAAGGATGCTTGGTTTGTCATGCCCATACTTGTGTACATATGTAATAACAATCACAATGTTTGATCAGTGCAACATTCAATATTGTGATCCTTCAATAGATACCCGATACTTCTAGGATTGTTACAGCCATCTCTTTACGCAGCTCTGACAAGAGGTCCATTCTAGAATGTATCACGATTTCTGATGGTGTCACTGGAAAAGCCTCCACTACCTCCTTAACCATCTGTTGTGAATGATAAATAGCATATGTTAAACTTGCAAAATACTAAAGTCATAGCAGAATAAGAAATTGAAATAGTACACTATTGAGGTTAATGTAAAAATGAGTGTTGTTAAAAGGTAATTCAAATGTTATAGTTGTCATGAAACTCAGTGTGAGACATGGCGTGAGAACCCAAGTGCAGGCAGACACAGACGGTATTGATGTAGACAAAGATATTTATTAAATAAACAATAAGACAAAACAAAGACCCACGATGGGGTAAAAACAAGACAGGACTATAAATATAAACTTTAACAATAAACGAGGACACTGACTAAACTAAGACTACAAAACAAACACTGGTACAAACACTAAACTGACACTTACTACAACTGGGGGAAACAGGAACCAGAACAAGTACAGCGGTACACGAACAAGAACAGCAACAGGTACAGACTGCAACATCAAACAATGCAAACAGCAGACAGCAGACAGCAGACAGCAGACAGCAGACAGCAGACAGCAGACAGCAGACAGCAGACAGCAAACAGCAAACAGCAAGAAGCAACAAGTAATGCACGAGCAACGAGACAAAGAAACATGAGGACTCTTTATAGGGAAGGTAATTAACAGAAACTAGGAAACAGGAGGGTAGGAATGATCACGCGACTCGGGGAGAGTATGGAAGACCGTCATTGTCAAAAACATCTCTCCCCACATAAAACCATCAGGCAATGCCATGGCTCCACTTGAGACAAGAATAAAACATGACATGATAGTGGAACCATGACAATAGTCACCTGCATAACATATACTCCACAGCTGCAACCATCTTCCTGTAGACTGTGGTTCAAGACACCATGAGTCTATGGCACATCCACCTAGACTGTTTTACCATGATATATCTGCCACATTTTGAAGTATCTTCTGCACGTGTTAGAATTGTATATTATTGAATTTAGAACCGGTTAATATTACAAAACTGTCAAGTTAATTGTTAATAACCCTGCATTAATATGTACTGCATGATTATAAAAAAATTCAATAATACAATACCTGAATCTTGCGGCGGCAATTTTAGATTCTTTCACTTCATCTCTTCCTTGGGGATCCACTACAAACACTTTCTGCATTGTCCTGTTGAGATACTATTACAAACATATAGTTTTGTTAGCTTTCGATGTCTGTAAGTTATGAACTATGGTTTGGCAATGGTTTTAATCACCAGAAATTTCCAGTGGTTATGTTGTACTTGCATGAATCCAATTATGGCCTCATAGTTTTGTAAGTTGACCTGCAAAAAAGTTTAAATATTACACATTACTTGAATTTCTCATTCCGACCTTTTCGATTTGCATTGAATAGTATCTGTGAAGTCTTACCTTTCGGAATCTGTGTTTAGACATTGCAGCCCTCTTATCAAACACAACAATACCAGCGGAGTAGTGGTTGAACAAAAATATTTTTCTTCCATGTTTTGAATTAAACAGTTTTTGGATGTAGCCTTCAATAATCTGCAAACATTAGAGAAAATTCTATTCATGAATTTAAATTGGTACTAATTACAATAAATAAACAATTATTTGTCAAATATATCTTTGCTTACTAGACTATAAGTAATTTGGGGTGAAATTCCAAGAACTTTAATAACTGTTTAGCATTTTGTTAAAAGTTTTAGTTATTACTATAAAATACACTCACACTCAAAGTCTACAAATAGCATGCTGCATCCTTTTACATAAAACTGTAACACTACAGTTTTGAAAATACATACTCAAATGTATGTTTGGAATACCATAATTAACTCTGGTGGCTGAAATACTTATCTATCTGGGGGATAAATCCCTGATAACAAATATAGACAAATAATTACCTTCTCGTTCAACCAGTTGTGTGGTTTCAGGATTTTGAACTCTGTTAGGCGCAATGTATATGTAACATTCTGGTCAATTGACCGAATTACTGCTACAATACTTTTACTGCCTTTGGAACTCCAACAAGCCTTAAGAACAGAGACACAGACACAGAGAGGTGCACATGTGTGTGCACACACACAAACACACACACACACACACACACACACAAATTAGATCCGTATTTATTTGTAATGCAGAGATTTAATCAAGTTGTTTTGTTTACAAAAGTCCTGATCAGGTTGTTTGAATTTTTGAACCTTTGGGAATAAACCCAAAGGTTCACATACTTTTTCCACCCTGCACTATGAATGTTTACATGTTGTGTTCAATAAAAACATGAAAACGTATAATGTTTGTGCGGTATTAGTTTAAGAAGACTGTGTTTCTCTATTGTTGTGACTTAGATGAAGATCAGAACACATTTTATGACCAATTTATGAAGAAATCCAAGTAAGCCCAAAGGGTTCACATACTTTTTCTTTCAACTGTACATAATATAACAAACACAAACATCATTTTTTTACCTCCAAAATGTCCTCATGGTAGACATGACTTGTTGCATCAGTGGCACAGTCTGCATCTCTCTTTCTGGACTGCCGCTGTCCAGTAGAAGGTTTTGATGCCTGTGGGGACAAACAGAGAAAAAGGAAATATATAAATGTTGTGAAACACAATAAAATGTTAGAGAGTATGTGAGATGTACTTCATCATATGAGGAGTTTTCAAGCTCCTATGTTAATGTTCTGTCATTTGACTTGATTGATAATGAAAAGAACCAATTCATTGATATTAAAATAAAATTACCCAACCGAAATGTACAAGCTTGATAAAAATGATCATTTTAGGAGAAAATTTGAGATGGCACTTGGAGGCTTCTGCATCAGAACTCTTCATATCATCATGCCCATTTGATATTGTTGGAGTTTAAAGGCGTCCTGCATGTTCAAAAATTGAAGGAAGGCAATCTCTAAAAAGTATTGAAGTTTATTGGTCAGAAAGTATCAAAATACAGCGCCGGGTTGCTGGACAACACTCCTCTGTCCTTCCCAGGAACAACCACCCCCACAGCACATATTCACAGCATTTATTGTTATTTCACGCCGATCTCTCTTCTGCTGGGGGGCCAGGATCTTCCTTGTTTTCACCAATCACCAACTTCTGCCTTACCTCGTTCCTGTAAAACACTTCTGAAGCAACATTCCAGATACCTCCCCCAACCCCCTAAACAACTGCAGCCGAAGATGCCCCGTCTCCCCCCAAACTCACATTCCTCTGCTACAAGCAATTCCCATCAGGACACAGCCTGGGCATCAAATGCATGCATCAAAACACTCACAATATTATGACTTCACCTTCAAACAAGACAAAACCAATTACAATTATTAAATGCAATTACGCAACTGATTAAATGATCAAATCCTTCAATATGCCAAAATTGGACTTTGTCTCACCTGTGAAGATTTTGATGCCTCTTCGCCATTTCCTGATTCCTTCTTTCTTGACTTAGCCTGTCCAACAGAAGGTTTTGATGACTACAAGGACAGGCAGAAATCAAGGATATGAAGCAGACTGTAACAAGGAGCCCTTGTTACACATTACATGTATTTAGTATAATATAATTCGTATAAATTATGCATGATTACACGCAAGTAACCTTAAACCACAACATAATCCCAACCATAACCATATTGTTAGTAAATGTAAATAAATTGTATTATTCCGTACTTGTATATGTATAATTACAATGCAATAAACAGAAACTTTAAATAATGTGTGACCTATAGAAGCACTTATTACATCATCTTTGTGTGGTAATTGTGAAAATAAGAATTTATTAATTGTTACTGTACTCACCTTTTCTTTAGGAGAAGGCACTACTTCTGGGGTATGAAAGTATTTAGTTTTTCCTCCTTTCGGTCAAACACGCTCTTTTTGGACCATATTTCTTCAAAGTCCTCCAAGCTGCTTTGTTTTCTTTTGCAAGGCATCTGTAACATTTGGTCCGGAAGGTCATGTTTTATGATAAGTTCTCTGTACCTTCCTTGTAAGGATGCATACATTTTTTGTATAATGTTGCTGGCCTGTGGTACAGTTTTATCTGTAGGATTTTGGCTTTGACAATACAAAACCAGTTTTCAGCATGACAATTTGTATCATGTGTTTTTTGCTCATTGTCATCTCTGATAGACTCTCTGTCAGTGTATCTTTTCAGATCCCTAAGCATTATTCCTGACCAGAGTGGGAAAATCATGAGCATTTCCAGTATCCCTGGACATTGATATATGTTATTGTCCATTTCAGTTTCCTTCTCCAGATCTTTTATAGACATGACAGCCTCAAGTACAATTGCAAAGTCTTTTGTGAATGGTGACCTTGCCAATATTGTGTTGGCTTCTGGGATGATTTTTGAAGACACACCTTTACACATTGTGTGTTTGTTTTGGAATAGAACACATGGCGCATGCAGTTGAAAATGTCTAATGCCCTCTTCAGACTTGTGGTGTTCAACAGTTGTGCCGTAAAGTGAGTGGCAAACTCTTTTAATCCCTTGTCTGTTGTTCTTCTGCCAAAAGCTCCTTGGATTGCCTTGATTATATGTGCAGAACATAGGTGAAGAACAGTCAGTCTCCTGAAGTCTGTGATTGTGTGGTTTCTTTTCACTAAGTTGTAGCATTCCATCAGGTAAACATGTATGTCTAGTTTATTGAATGACAACAGGACACTCTGGATCAGTGCCCAACTGAAGTCGGTTTCAAGCCTGGTGTATGTGGTAGACAGTGAGTTTTCGTATTTTTGTTACAGTCTGATGTAACCAGAAAGAAACATTTGGGATTATGTGGTCATTTGTTATCATTTCAGACACAGGAAGAGGAGGCTTGTTTTTTCCCTGTCCTGGTAGATTAATGCTGTAGTACAAAACTCTCTTTGTCTGGCTTGGAATTCAACTAACAACCCCTCAAGTAGCATCCAAATGCAGTGTAACAGGATGTCCTTTTCTGAGATGTTGTACAAGAATCACAAGTCCTGTCTCCGTGTATAGATGGACTCCAAATGGGTCCACCTGCAGATGTTGGATATATCCTGGCCAAAACCTATATGACAGATCTGTGTCTTTCATGATTTTCTAAGTCATCATCAGCTCCAGGATCATCATGCAGTCTGCAGCTTTTATGAATTTCACTAGAAATTACTTTGAGTACATTTTTATTTAAACTTCTAGTGATGTTTCCTCCCATCAACTCCGGAACTGGTGTTTTCCTGAGATTTTTGTTGTAGAAAATTACGTACTTCTTGAACCACTTCTTTGGGAATCTTGCCTCTCTTCTGGTAACTTGCTGGGCGGGATTTTACCTCCCCTTTCAAATGGGTTATTTTGCCAATTTGTCTTGTCACCTGAATTGGAATTTGTTTGTCACTGCTTAATGGTTTGTGTCTAATCTGGAAATGTACTGTGCATTGCATGTTTTGAAGGAGCATGATGCCTTAATTGTCAAGTATGGACACTTGTACTTTCTACTCTGGGTGACTCTTAAATGCTGGTATTTAAAAACCAGTGTGCAGCAAGGATTTTGTTTTAGGAATTTTTCATAAAGGACAAGTGTCCATGACTTCTGCTGTCCAATTTTCTGCTACCCGGCAAAGGCCTTTTCCTTTTCCATATACGTGTGGAAATATAGATTGTAAAAGACTTGGATCCTGGCTTTCTGTCTCTGTTGGCTTCTTAAGGCGTTTCTTTTGGTCTGCAGACTTTGTTGCCACGTCTGTCACGTTGCCTTATAATCCCAAATGTTTCTTTCTGGTTACATCAGATTGTAACAAAAATACGAAAACTCACTGTCTACCACATACACCAGGCTTGAAACCGACTTCAGTTTGGCACTGATCCAGAGTGTCCTGTTGTCATTCAATAAACTAAACATACATGTTTACCTGATGGAATGCTACAACTTAGTGAAAAGAAACCACACAATCACAGACTTCAGGAGACTGACTGTTCTTCACCTATGTTCTGCACATATAATCAAGGCAATCCAAGGAGCTATTGGCAGAAGAACAACAGACAAGGGATTAAAAGAGTTTGCCACTCACTTTATGGCACACGTCTGTCACGTTGCCACGTTTGTCGCCTGTCTGTAAGCTCCCAAGATGAGACATGGTCTGCAGACTTTTCATCACTGTGTTTATCATCAAAGCTTTTTGGTTATATTACAAGTGTTCTGAGTCCTCTTCTATTTTCATTCCACACAACATAAACCCATTTATGGTTTTGTAAAGTATTAGCTCCAAACACAGCTGTAGACAATTCAGACCATATCTATGAACTCCAATGAGTTTTCCTTCGTGTTATATTGACATCATGAAAACTGTTTAACAGTTGGCAAAATCCTCCACTTCGACTTCATAAATCATCTTTTCCAATTGTTTTACCTCTCTTCACTCTACCCATGTCAACATGAAACACTTTCTAAAGCAATATCATAATAACAAAATTGCAAAACATACTATTCACGAAAATCTGCATCAAATCTTAAAAAAACAGCTGTATATTTTCCAAATGACACGTTCAGGCTATGTCCTGTAGTGATGTAACGGAAGGTTTTACGACCGAGCGGAAGTCAATTATTTAATATAAATCATACAATCAATCAAACAAAAATCATGTTTACTATTATATATTTACATTCCAAAACACTTTATAAGAATGACAAACGATATCATTGTAAAATTATATTTGTTGAAATTGGATGTGTGACCACACTGCCCACTAGTGCGCATAGGCTGCTATATTCCACTTAAATTGAGAAATTAGACTTTTTCAAAACTTAAGTATAATACTTAGTGTTAATAGACACTCCGTTTCCTTAATGAGTACAAATAGCCCGCCTTGTTGGCAGAGACTATTTTGACCACCTGCGCCCATCAATAAGTGATTGGAATAGACCAATCACATATTGGTGCGTAAGAATGACGCTATATCAAATCTACGCCTCCAGTGGTGTAGGGTGGAACGCCTGTATAGCTTCTCAGTGTCTAAGACAAATCTCATTTAAGATTTCAAATTCTTTTTTAAAATAAAATTTAGGCTAACATTAGGGGTACGTATAGGGCTTTAATATCTCAAGAAGTTGCCATCATTTTAATATTTTTTTATAAATATAATGATATTCACTTGTTAATATTGTATAATGTTCAATGCTGATGTGCAAATAGTAACATTATCTGATATTTAATATATGTAACAATATAATAACTTAATCCACAGAAAATACAGCTAACTTCGGGAATACAGGTGTGCTTCAGGCAAAAAAAAATATGGTGTAGTTAGTTTTAAGGTATAATTTTATTTTAGGGTCCAGTACTAATTTGTTAACTAATTTATGATTTGACAAGGACCTAATTATATTGAGGTGCTTCCCTTATGAAATAAGATATGCAGCAATTTAAATAACTGTTCAACATTACTTTTTCTTGGAAAACATATGGAACTCTTCTTTTGCATTCTTCAAAGTTTTAGGCGAGGGATTCTGTATGATCAGGATCTTATCTAGAAACAAATCCAGATATCAAACTATAGTTCTAAAGAGATTTATATTTATATTTCTTTATCAATATTTTTTTTAAGTATAAGATTAGATTCAACTTTATTGTCATTATGCAGAGAACAAGAACAAGCTAATGCAATGCAGTTAGCATCTAATCAAAAGTTCAAGAACAAAGTGTTTTATATGCAGATTGAAGGGTTTTAAAGTCATGTTTTTTATTACAATGTTCATTTGAGTATAATCTATGTTTTTATACATTTTATTTCTTTTTATGGCTTATATATAATCAATAGTAGAATGTGTGTATTAGTATAAACAATTATGAATAAAGTGTGTGCTTAAAGGTTTGAAAGATTAAGGGTGAATATTAGAGTGCAGATGGAATTTTCGACAGGATATGGGGGTTGGGATTCAGCAGCTTGAGGGTTTGCACGAGAACTCAGCAGTTTGACCTGAGGTCATCCTGCACATGCAACACGCATACCCATAGAGCACGGGTTTTAAGAAACAAGGTTATGTGGAGACCAGGGGGGAGGAAATATGCTGTTTTGCAGATAGTAAAAGAAGAAGAGTGCGGCCGGAATGAGCACGAGGGGGGTCATCACTCCATGGGACACAAAGAAAGCAGCAAATGTGGAGGCGCTCGGGGGAGGCACAGCTTGAAGAAAGAAGATACACCCTCTCACATACACACTATAAATATGTTGTACACTGTTTGAGCGAGGCTGATTCTCTGTGAAGACTCTTTTGTCTGAGACAGTCCAGCGCTGAGTTCAACTTAATAAACTTCAACTTTTGTTCATCCGAAGTCCATAAGTCCAATTTTTGAACGCGCAGGACAGCAGATGTCCATCAAGATAAGCATAACTTAAGCATAACTTATATACAGTTTACATACACAATATAAAGAAATGATGTACAGTATATAAATAGTAGTGCAATGTAGGGTTATACCTACAGTAAGGTCTGCAGTAATGTAAGGACAGTGGTAAAAATACACATGGTTGTACATGAAGTAGCATTGTTAATCAATGTACAGTCTGTGAAATGTTATTGCACTGCTAATATTTAACAATGGAAATCGTTTACTTGGACAGTATCATTGTAAAACAGTTTCTTTATGACTTTCTTTCTTATACAGACAAAAGAAGATATTTTGAAGAATGTTGGTAACTTGCAGGGGTTTTGAGTTTTTTTTTGTGTTCTGCAGAAGAAAGAAACTAATTTACTGATGCTGAGGAAGGAAACATAATGTATTGTTGGGTGGAAACTTTTGAACAGAATAATGATGTGTTAGTTTTTCTTATTTTTTACTTTTTTTCTTTTAGCAGTGTGTGATCAGAAGCTAATGAAGATACTTGTATGTTTTCCAGAAAACAAAATAAGTACAATTTACACTGATCTTAAATTCAAAGTCTTCACTCCTCTGCTCTTAATGCATTGTGTTTCCTTCATGGCATCCATAAATGTGTACAGCTTTTGTAATATTTCAGGGCTTTAGACTAACATTTGAGAAAGGTGTTTTTTAAGGTGGCAAGTCATGGGGGGAGGCAAGAAAAATTTTAACACTAAAACTACATCCAAACTTGTTTAATATGTTAATAAATTAAAATGTATACAAATCACGTCTTTAAGCACGTCTTTAACAACTAAAATTGTTGTATGTTACTTTTTTCCTGTTTTCCTACATAACTCGTATATTTGAGTAACAGCTCAGATCACTTTTCAGATCAGCAAAAAATGGAAAAGAAATCTAACTTTGTTTTTATCTCTTCCTGTTTTTTTAATCAAAAACTACATTCCAAATATTCTAAGGCTTTAAATATAATGATAGGCTAATAGGACTGACTTTTCCTGTGAAAGTTAATTAATTGTGTGTCTTAAGAATGCGTATAGAGAATATTTTAGTTTTTGTTTTACAAAGAATAATGCATAAGAAATGTATTTAAATTGATACATTGTCTCTAAAGATATACTTGCAGAAATGTGCTATTCATAAGTGCGTTTAACACTACTTTCAGACCGGGGAAGATGGAGATGCTTATTGCATTTTTCTTCTCAACAGGAGCAGTAAGGAAAAACCAGTGTTGTGCCAGTGCAGCAGACAGTGAAGTTGATTCTTTCGCCATCCGATGGTTTAACCTAGCTTCTGACCGTGGTGGCGGCCGAAAAGAACGAGCGAGAGCAAAAGAGGCATTATCTGAGGTAAATAACTATTTTTCATCAACATATCATTACACTGAGTAATATTGGCTTCTTTATTAAGAAAATATGTTATTCAACTTATAAGCAGTAAATGCCAAACCCATTTGGACCTCTTCCACCGCAGGAATGATTTCGTAGTCCTTTAAAGAATGAGTCCATGTCCTGCCCTTTCGTTCCACTAGTCTTAAAAAAATGTGTGGTCTTGTGAACAATTGGTTTATAGTCAAAAAACAAGGTGTGACATAACTTTACCACAGGCTCAAATAACCCTGTTTTCCCCTACAGTGTAAATATGGAAATATATTTTGCAACCTGTATTCTCTAGCTAGTGTATACAGCTTTTTGACCGTTGACTAATTTACACTAATTTAGACAGGAGAGAAAGGCCCTTTTCCTTGTCTCATCAAACGTTTGTGGTCTTTTATTTGCAGGTTCCTCATGGGATTTAAATGCAGATTTGAGCATGGTTCCTACCTGTCCTGTTTGGTTTGTGTTTATAATTCATATGAAATGTTTTAAATGTATTTCAACACACCTCTAATGCTGTTCTGCTTCAAATATATATATATTGATCCAAGTGATGAGATTGTTTAACTATTTTTGTTGCACTATTTTAAGGTCATTGGAAGTCAGTAAGCATAGTAAAGCTGCTTTAAAAGAAATATGTTTTTGCATTGTTTTGTGCAAATTTGTTATATGCTAAATAAATGGAAGGTGCTTCTTCAAAAAGTGCTTGAATGCGTTCAATTTACTTTAATATCAAGTTTTATTCTGAATGTTTGTTTACAGTGTTTACAGTTAGTGTTCAATGGGTAAATGGGGGTTAGGTTTAGTTGGAGGGTCAGGGTATAAAATAAACAGTTTTTACAGTATAAAAATAAAGATGTCATGGGCAAGTCCCCCTAAAACATGACGAAGTAACGCGTGTATGCGTCTCTACAAAATGAGCGTTTCAGATCTTGAATGGATTTGGACCAGATCCAGAACAAAACTGTCTCAGACCTGGCCCACACTTGGGGCAAATCATCTGTATCTGATCCGGAGCTGGTCCTTAGCTGGCCCACTGCTGCTCCAGATGAGAAAAAAACGGATATGTGCCAGTATTGTCTCGTTGTGCTAAAAGACACCGGCCCAAGTCTGTTGTGAGGATATGGCCCAGAACTTACGCTGGATCTGGGCCAGATCCAGACCAGATGATTTTTGCTATCTGGGATAAAATTGTGTTATCAATGCATAATAAATATAATGGTACCAAATGGGTCCATTTTTTTAAGAAACCTACCCACATCTAGGGAGTGATAAAAGAACATATGAAGATAGAATACGGTTTCTTTTGTTTAAAAGCTGAGACTCAGTTCCTTCATTGGACATATTGTTTTCCATATATTCTTTACAGAAAATGTACTGTGAGCCATTAAAGTTTGGTGAAAATGTTAAAAAACGCTGGCTGGCAACTTAATAAAAAGGCTGGCGGGGAAAGAGTTAATGTGGCAGCATTTGACCATAAGTCATTGAGAAATCATGGAAAAACTGAGCATAAATATTTCACTATATATTGTATAACTCAAATACCTGTATGTTTTTTTTCTTTCATTAGCTCCGAAATGGCCTCAAAAATGAAAACCCCATGCAGCCGAATGTGCGTTGTGTGGGGCTGCGCACAAGCCGCAGAACCCTCGGCTACATAGAGGTTGAGGGTTTTATAATCCCTGATAAAATCCACATCACCACGTTGGCAGCACTGTGGGATGGTAAACAAGTCTATATCTCCCCCCAAAAAGGCAAACAACTCAGTCTTCGAAAAATATGTGACTTCTTACGTAAAAAATGACCAAGTCACAAACAAATACGGGAAGGTTTGCTTTGATCTTACCCAGAAGGATGGAGTTTTTAAAACTGCTCAACTCCACTGAGTGAGGAGGAGCATCAGAGGGCCATGGAGGTCCTCCTTCCATCATCCAAATCTGGTGAAGAGCACAGCTTGTTTGTGGACGGAGGTTATGTTACCTTTACAGGGAAGAAACATAATGTGAGTAGATTTAAGTTTAACATAATAGAAGTGCAGTTTTTAACACTGTCATTATTTTTAATGGGGCTGTAAAAACAGGCAATAGTCCAAATTCTTAGATAACGAGAATCAATGTTTGATATTTAACCTATTCATTTCACTATGATTTCAATCTTTGGCATGGCCTCACTCAGTATTAAGATATCAACGTTATATTTATAACAGAATGTTCTTATGTAGTATGACTTTATGTAGAAAACAGTTAATCTAAATAAATACTTTTTCACAGGCAGGGTGTGACATGTGACCGTCACATAAATCAGATTGTATATACTTTGCATTATTTGCACCTAAATATATTTGTATTAACAGCTGAAAGTCGTAAGGATGACAACATCAGTCACGGGGGATGTTCCTGATGTTCCTGGACCTCAAGTGTGGCTCCACTATTCTGAACATTACACTGTGGTGTGATGAAGTCCTGTCATCAGTTCACCTTGATGAAGAAATCTTCCTAACACACCTCAGACTCAACACTTACAATGGAACGAATAATCTGACTCATCAGTTTACACAGGGTACCCGCGGGGTCTTAAAAGCATTGAAAAAGTCTTAAATTTGATAATCTAAAATTAAGGCCTTAATAGCCTTGAATTTGGTATACAAAGTCTTGGATTTCGTTACAAAGGTCTTATTTTTATTTTTTACTTTTCCTAGGATTAAGTTCATACCATAACAAAATGAACTGTTACTAGTGTAGGCTAATTAAAAATTCACGTCATTGCAGTAAGCGCGAATGCTCGCGCACCCGTTACTATGGTTACTAGGCGAGTGAAGTAAATTACAGAACAAGATAGTAGCTAGCCTAGTTTGTCGGCTAAATGGGAAAGTGTCGGTTTAATCCGCTGTGGACAAGGAATCCGAATTACGTTTGGGTCAAGCCTGTGCCAGGAAATGAACGCGAGGTCTATTGCTGTTGGTGCAGGAAATCTTTTAAGCTAGCGACAATGGGTGTTACGGCCCTGGACTCCCATATGAAGGGTGCCAAACACACCGCGTGTAGCACCGCTCGCCAGCGCCAAACACCTATTGGCCCGTTGTTCTGTGCACCGCGGATCACTTCGGTTACTGAAACAGCTCTTACTATCAATAATGAAGACATTTCTAAAATAGAAATGCCACCACAGCCAAGGAACATTCTATCGTACTGTGGCTCGACACCAACTCTGCGGGCAGAGGTGATGTGGGTCCTTAAAACAGTCTCTGAGCACTACTCTTACACTTCAAATGAAAACGTTAGAGAGATTTTTAAAATCATGTTTCCTGACTCCGAGGTGCAGCTACATTCTCGTGTGGAAGCAACAAAACGGCATATATTACTAAATTCGGATTAGCTCCCTTTATAACGAAAGAACTGACTGACCATGTCAATATGTCCAACGGGTTTGTGATCATGTTTGAGGAGAGTCTCAATAAGATGACGAAAAGTAAGCAGTTGGACTTTCATATTCGCTAATGGGTGGTCGACCACGTCCAGTCACGATACTTCGGCTCGCAGTTCATGGCTCATGCAACTGCGGTGGACTTGCTCAAACATTTCAAAGTAAGTTTTTATTCTGAATTTTTAAATAATATATGATATAGTAAAGTAACATAACACGACCAAGTGAGCTGTTCTATAATATCACGATTGCAAATGTTACATTGAATGTATAGTTTAATAAACAAGTAGCCTAGCTAATATGTAGTCTTTTACAATTTAGACGCAATATCGTTTTGTTCTATTTCAACGACGAAAATAGTTACAAAAGACAAGCAACACTAAAGTGCTGTTTTGTTATTGAATGATTCAGCATTTGAACAAATCGTTTTAATGAATGACTCAATGATTCATTTATTAAGACGGTCACTTGCTGCCACCTATTAGTTTATTGTTTAAAGGCATCATTGTTTTTTATATATTATTTGTTTAAACATCAATCTCATCAAACTATTTATTACAGTTGCAATTTTGCAGTGTAAATGACTTAATTTGATTGATAACGGCAGCCTTATTATTAAAACTGAATTTGATCAAATGTAAGAATTTGACAGGAAAATACACACAATCACACAAAAATACTGCACAATTATGCAGATTTAAGTATGTAAAGTCTGATGAGAATATTGGTTCAAAATAAATTTGATTTATTTATGACAGACATTATTTAAAAAGTAGAAACATATTATGTCATTAAAAATGTATTGTAACATTATTATAAAAACTTCCTTATGTGTGATTTAAATGGAGGTAGCTTACAAATAAATCATTTTATAAATAATTTAAATAATAGGGTTCCAATTTATACAGATTTGACATTTCCCCTCATACTTCTGTAGGAATGGGTATGAAGTTGGCATTGAATTTCATTTAAAATGGTATTAAAAAGGTCTTAAAAAGCCTTGAATTTCATTTGGAGGATCCTGGGGGTACCCTGTTACAGTCACGGTACAAGTAACCCTCCCAAATTTTTCATAATTTGAGACCAATTTGAATCTGCCAAATGAATAAATGTAAGTAAAAAAAACAGATTTTTATGTTTATGAGAAAACAAATGTGTTTTTTTTCTTTACCGCAAACCGAGTAACACGCTATATTACACCAAATACAAACAGTAATGTTCGTTTTAGCCATGCAATATCACCCCTTTAATGAAAGAAAGAAAATACACTATCATAATTATTATTTGATGATGATTCTATTTATAGCTCATGATTTTGCATGTACCTTTATTATTTTATCCAGGTTCTTGAACTGAAGTCCATTGAAGAGGACGTAGAAGTTATGGCAGTGTCGGAGAAAGAAGACAGGCTCTGCCTTATGACAGAGGACTTTAAGGAGGTTATGATGCCCTTTGATATTTGCCAATTGACCAGCGATGACATCTTGGTAGATCTGAAAATTAATTTTTATGTTGTGCACATTAGTTAGAAAATCACACAAATTGAACGCTTTCCATCAGAGATGTGAAAGATTAAGTAATCAACAGTCTGTTATTACAATACGTTCATTTAGGTTCATTTATCGTAGTTGTAATGTTGCAGTTTAACTTTGTGAGACGGGACTAGCAATGTTTTTGAAGTTGTTTCTTGTTCTTTTAGTTGAACTTAAATAAATGCATATGTTGTGCAGGCACTCATTTTGAATGGATCATCTGTCTTTACTCCTTTTGGTACTTTTGGAGTACATTCTGTACTATTTTTAAATGACAACGACTCTGTCCCAATTAAATCACCATTAACTTATAGAATTTTACATTTCTATGCATTTTGTATGCAAATAGTAGTTATTTTGTATTTTGATAAACATGTACATATAGCTTCTGAAGAGCAGCACGATATAAAAAAGCCTTCATGCACAATAAGTCACAAAAATAGCCTTCATTTCATCATCCTTTTTAAATATTTATACCAGTTTGTTCTATTATCATGTTTATGAGCATCATTGTTTACAGCTTTTAATTGTTATAAGTCCTTCAGTTATCCTGTGTGTAAAGGGTTAAAATAATCAGAAGATGGTGAAAAACATATATGCAGGACGGTTAAAGATGATATGTTAAGTGCTTATTACTATCCTACAGCAACAAACAAAGCTGAACAAATGTTGTTTTAGTATTAATTTACAGTATTTCACAATAGTATACAAATGTTAGAGTAACACAGACATACAGTACAATCAATAAGTTTCATGTTTAGTTTCATACTGCAGAGACTGAAATGGTATGAATCTTTAGACATTGCATAAAGACTGTGCAGGACTAAAGTGATAAATTGAAACTTACGTTACATTAACCTTTTGACTTGTTTATCTTTTTACTTGTAAACACGTGCATCAGGGCTTGTGAACACGTGCGTCTCATCCGTGCAAGCTCTCAACTTGTAACTTCTGTAATTATTTAACGGAGAAATAACGAAATGTACTTTGAAAAGAGTGTTTGTGACACTGTTTCATATGTTCTGATGATAACTGATTAATCAGCTGAACAAGATAATCAAACATGTAGATCGATAGAAACATTATTTTCAAAATTCATCCTCAAAACATACAAACAGACACTTAACAACTTACATTGTGCTAAAACCATTCTAAATTACTAACATGAAACCATAGATATTTAATATTATAACACAGCTACTGAATCACCTGAGTTACCTTTCAATCAAGTAGACAAAATGGACTCCTGTTCCGAGGAAACCGGAAGAAGTTCTCTGTTACAACAAAACACACGCCACCTAGTGCTTAAAACCTAAAAATGTTGTATCAATCATAAGAATGTTATTAAATATCTTTCCTGTAGCTCAGTGGCAAGAGCATTGCGTTAACAAAGTAATGTTGTGGGTTCGATCCCTGGGGATTGCAAATACCTATGTAAAATGTATAGGATAAAGCAATGTGCATACCTGCACATAACCAGACAATCAATCAGACATGGAAATTAAAATATCACGTGTTCAAGCAGTTGAACTTTCCCCGAACAAACTCATGCGACACAACAAACTATGCTTGTACACATTCATCTTTATTGGCTGTGTCTAGTAGCATACCCTATTCCACAAATAAAATCTAAACATAATGTAATACAATGTTTTCAAAAAAAAGCAAATTTACTTCGCTTGATAACACATCTGTACACACCCATACACACCCATGTGTACAATTACATACATATTCATATGCACACATGTAACTTCATGCAAAAAATACAAATCATGATAGCCAGAGCCATACGGAAATTAACCATACTTGTACTTCAGTAAAAAAAACACTACATAGTACAACCATGGTTGTCACAAAATAACTATAGTGTTGAATTTTTTATTTTTTAACATAGTAAATATTCTTTGGTTTTAATTTAACTGTAGCAAAATCTGGTTATTTT